>NW_026280002.1:12500-24198 GCF_023373465.1 Oncorhynchus keta | reverse complement strand
GCTGGTGGCTGTTTCAAAATCATGCCTGTGGGAACCCAGGTTTAATTCCTCTGAAAGTGAGTGGTAGCATTATATGGTGTAGTATGGTATATAGCAGGCATGTATAGTGGTGGCATGCAGGCAGGTAGTAGAGGTGGTAGGCAGATGGTGGCATGTGCACAGGTGGCAGGCATATGCAGGCAGAGATAGGTTGTGGTGGTGGTGGTAGGCAGGGTGGTAGTAGGCAGGGTATGTACTGGTGGCATGCAAGGGCAGGCATGGCAGGTAGGGTGGCAGGCGGTAGAGAGAAGGCGCAGAGAGTGGTAGAGGTTATAGCACACAGATAGCTACAGAGACACAGAGAGCACACAGGTGGTACAGAGGCAGGCACAGAGAGACATGAGAGCACAGGGTGATGGTAGGAGCACACAGAGACACACAGGCGATTGAACCTGGACAGTGAAGTGAAGCAGTAGTGGGGTGAACTGCTGGGCTGGCTGAGTGAGCCGTGACTCTCTGATTCATGAATAAACTGCCCTCATGTTCCAGTGATTCAGTGAGTCATGACTCTCTCTCTGATTCATGAATAAACTGCCCTCATGTTCCAGTGATTCAGTGAGTCATGACTCTCTCTCTGATTCATGAATAAACTGCCCTCATGTTCCAGTGATTCAGTGAGTCATGACTCTCTCTCTGATTCATGAATAAACTGCCCTCATGTTCCAGTGATTCAGTGAGTCATGACTCTCTCTCTGATTCATGAATAAACTGCCCTCGTGTTCCAGTGATTCAGTGAGTCATGACTCTCTCTCTGATTCATGAATAAACTGCCCTCGTGTTCCAGTGATTCAGTGAGTCATGACTCTCTCTCTGATTCATGAATAAACTGCCCTCGTGTTCCAGTGATTCAGTGAGTCATGACTCTCTCTCTGATTCATGAATAAATAAAGAATAAAGAGAACAATGAGTCATAGTAGTATCTCTGATTCATGAATAAACTGCCCGTGTTCCAGTATAGTGATAGCATTGAATAGTACAGTAATAAAGAGAACAATAAATAGTAGTATAGTATGTATAACATACCCCAGTATATAATAGTATAGCATTGAATAGTACAGTATAACATAGTATAGCATAGCATAGTATAGTATAACATACCATAGTATATAATAGTATAGTACAGCATAGAATAGTATAACATAGTATAGTATAGCATTGAATAGTACAGTATAGCATAGTATAGCATATCATAGTATAGTATAAGCATAGCATAGTATACCATAGAATAGTATAGCATAGTATAGTATAGTATAACATAGCATAGTATAGTATAGTATAATACCATAGTATGGTATAGTGTATATAGTATAGTATAGTGTAGTATAGCATGGCATAGTATAGTATAATACAGTAGTATAGTGTAGTATAGAACAGTGGAGTATAGCATGGGGTGGTGTAGTGCAGTATAGTATAGCGGAGAATAGTGCTGTATAGCGTGGTACGGTATAGTGTAGTATAGTGTAGTATAGTATGGTGTAGTATAGTGGGGTGCATTATAGTGTAGCATAGTGTAGTTTAGTGTAGTATAGCACATTATATTGTAGTGTAGTGTAGTATAGTGTAGTATAGTGTAGTATAGTGTGGCATAGTGTAGTATAGTGTAGTATAGTGTGGTATAGTGGAGTATAGTGTAGTATTGTGTAGTATAGTGTAGTATAGTGTGGTATAGTATGGTCTAGTGTGGTACGGTATAGAGTAGTATAGTGTAGTATAGTGTAGTATAGTGTGGCGTGGTATAGTGTGGTACGGTATAGAGTAGTATAGTGTAGTATAGTACAGTAAAGTGTAGTATAGTGTAGTATGGTATGGTATAGTGTGGTGTAGCGTAGTATAGTATGGTATAGTGTAGTATAGTGTAGTATAGTGTAGTATGGTATGGTATAGTGTGGTGTAGCGTAGTATAGTATGGTATAGTGTGGTATAGTGTAGTATAGTATGGTATAGTGTAGTATAGTGTAGTATAGCGTAGTATGGTGTGGTATAGTGTAGTATAGTGTAGTATAGTGTAGTATGGTGTGGTATAGCATGGTATAGTGTAGTATAGTGTAGTATAGTGTAGTATAGTATGATACAGCGTAGTATAGTGTAGTATAGTATGGTATAGTGTAGTATAGTGTAGTATAGTGTAGTATAGTATGATACAGTGTAGTATAGTGTAGTATAGTATGGTATAGTGTAGTATAGTATGGTATAGTGTAGTATAGTATGATACAGTGTGGTATAGTGTAGTATAGTATGGTATAGTGTAGTATAGTATGATACAGTATAGTAGTATGGTATAGTGTAGTATAGTATGGTACAGCGTAGTATAGTGTGGTATAGTATGGTATAGTGTAGTATAGTATGGTATAGTGTAGTATAGTATGATACAGCGTAGTATAGTGTAGTATAGTATGGTATAGTGTAGTATAGTATGATACAGCGTAGTATAGTATGGTATAGTGTAGTATAGTGTAGTATAGTGTAGTATAGTATGATACAGTGTAGTATAGTGTAGTATAGCATGGTATAGTGTAGTATAGTGTAGTATAGTGTAGTATAGTATGATACAGTGTAGTATGGGGTAGTTTAGTGTAGTATATTGTAGTATAGTATGATACAGTGTAGTATAGTGTAGTATAGTATGGTATAGTGTAGTATAGTGTGGTATAGTATGGTATAGTGTAGTATAGTGTAGTTTAGTGTAGTATAGTGTAGTATGGTGTAGTATAGTGTAGTATAGTATGATGCAGTGTAGTATAGTGTAGTATAGTATGGTATAGTGTAGTATAGTGTAGTATAGTATGATACAGTGTAGTATAGTGTGGTATAGTATGGTATAGTATGGTATAGTGTAGTATAGTGTAGTATAGTATGGTATAGCGTGTTGCTGTGCTTCCCCAGGTAGATTAAACAGACATTATAACCATTATAACTCTGCTCACTATAAGGCTTTCCAGTACTTATAGTACAGTACTTATAGCATGAGACTGAAGAGAGGAGAACTGCTGTTCAAAGACTCTCTCCGTCGCTCTCGTTCTCTCCCTCTTTTTCTCTCTCCTTCTCTCTCTCTCCCTCTCTTTCTCTCTCCACGTCTCTCTCTCCCTCTCTTTCTCTCTCCCTCTCTCTCTCCATCTTTCTCTCTCCCTCTCTTTCTCCCTCCACATCTCTCTCTCTCTCTCTGTCTCTCTCCCTCTCTCTCTCTCCATCTTTCTCTCTCCCTCTCTTTCTCCCTCCACATCTCTCTCTCTCTCTCTGTCTCTCTCTCTCTCCCTCTCTTTCTCTCTCTCTCTCTCTCTCCCCGTCTCTCTGTCAATTAAATTAAATTAAACTTGCTTTATTGGCATGACGTAACAATGTACATATTGCCAAAGCTTATTTTGGATATTTACAATGTGAAAAAAAATGAGAATCAAAACTGTCACCGGGACAACAATAACCAAGGGTCAAAACAACCAACACATTGAACAATAACAATAAGTATAGAGGACATGTGCAGGTTGATTGGTCTGTCAGACTCTGCCCCTCAACTTATGGCAGGCAGCAATGTTTTATATTTTTAACATTTTGTCAGGAAATGCAGCTCCGTCTCAGGTTCTGCTGTGGTGCAGTGGCTGCACAGCCTTTCCTCTACAGGGACCAAGGTTTTTCTGTCTACCCTTCTCAATGCCAAGGCTGTGCTCACTGAGCGTGTACTTTTTCAAGGTTTTTCCAAGGTTTTGATGAGTAACCATGGTCAAATATTTAGCCACAGTGTACTGTCCATTTAGGGCCAGATAGCACTGCATTTGGCTTTGTGTTTGGTCTTGTGTTTCCCCAATAGGTAATGTAGTCTTGTTTTGACTGTGTTGTAATTTGGTTTATCCTGATTGATTGGATGTTCTGGTCCTGAGGCTTCAGTGTGTTAGTAGAACAGGTTAGTGAACTCAGCCCCAGGACCAGCTGGATGAGGGGACTGAGGCTTCAGTGTGTTAGTAGAACAGGTTTGTGAACTCAGCCCCAGGACCAGCTGGATGAGGGAACTGAGGCTTCAGTGTGTTAGTAGAACAGGTTTGTGAACTCAGCCCAGGACCAGCTGGATGAGGGACTGAGGCTTCAGTGTGTTAGTAGAACATGTTAGTGAACTCAGCCCCAGGACCAGCTGGATGAGGGGACTGAGGCTTCAGTGCGTTAGTAGAACAGGTAGTGAACTCAGCCCCAGGACCAGCTGGATGAGGGACTGAGGCTTCAGTGTGTTAGTAGAACAGGTTGGTGAACTCAGCCCCAGGACCAGCTGGATGAGGGACTGAGGCTTCAGTGCGTTAGTAGAACAGGTAAGGTGAACTCAGCCCTCAGGACCAGCTGGATGAGGGGACTGAGGCTTCAGTGTGTTAGTAGAACAGGTTTGTGAACTCAGCCCCAGGACCAGCTGGATGAGGGACTGAGGCTTCAGTGCGTTAGTAGAACAGGTTTGTGAACTCGGCCCCAGGACCAGCTGGATGAGGGGACTGAGGCTTCAGTGTGTTAGTAGAACAGGTTAGTGAACTCAGCCCCAGGACCAGCTGGATGAGGGACTGAGGCTTCAGTGTGTTAGTAGAACAGGTTAGTGAACTCAGCCCCAGGACCAGCTGGATGAGGGGACTGAGGCTTCAGTGTGTTAGTAGAACAGGTTAGTGAACTCAGCCCCAGGACCAGCTGGATGAGGGGACTGAGGCTTCAGTGCGTTAGTAGAACAGGTTAGTGAACTCAGCCCCAGGACCAGCTGGATGAGGGGACTCTTTTCTTTGCTCAGCTCTTGGCATTGCAGGGCTTGGTAATGGTATGAGAGGGTCACTGTATTTGAGATGTTTCCAAAACATAATTGCTCTTTTTTTTGTATTTATTAGTAGTGGATATTGGCCTAATTCTGCCCTGCGTGCATTGTTTGTAGTTTTCCTCTGGACATGTAGGAGAATCTTACAGAACTCTGCATGCAGGGTTTCAATGGGGTGTTTGTCCCATGTGATGAAATCTTGTTTTGCAAGTGGACCTCACACCTCGCTGCCATAAAGTGCAATTGGTTCAATGACACATTCAATTACTTTTAGTGAAATTTTAATAGGTATATCAATTTGAATTGGCTTTTTAATGGCATAGAATGCCCCGCGTGCTTTCTCTCTCAGCTCATTCACTGCCTCATTAAGGTGTCCAGTTGAGCTTATTTTTAAACCTCACTAATTGTAGTGTCTGCAGTACTCTATATATTTTGTACCAATTGAAAACTTTGGTCTAATTCCCTGAGATCTGGATCTTCTCTGGAAAATCATTATTTTAGTATTTTTGGGGTTTTACTGCCAGGTCCAGGCTCTGCTGTAGGCCATGTGCTGTGGGGGTTTACTGCCAGGGCCCAGTTCTGGCAGTACTGCTCTAGCAGGTCCAGGCACTGCTGTAGGCCATGTGCTGTGGGGGTTTACTGCCAGGGCCCAGTTCTGGTAGTACTGCTCTAGCAGGTCCAGGCTCTGCTGTAGGCCATGTGCTGTGGGGGTTTACTGCCAGGGCCCAGGTCTGGCAGTACTGCTCTAGCAGGTCCAGGCTCTGCTGTAGGCCATGTGCTGTGGGGGTTTACTGCCAGGGCCCAGGTCTGGCAGCACTGCTCTAGCAGGTCCAGGCTCTGCTGTAGGCCATGTGCTGTGGGGGGTTTACTGCCAGGGCCCAGGTCTGGTAGTACTGCTCTAGCAGGTCCAGGCTCTGCTGTAGGCCATGTGCTGTGGGGGTTTACTGCCAGGGCCCAGGTCTGGTAGTACTGCTCTAGCAGGTCCAGGCTCTGCTGTAGGCCATGTGCTGTGGGGGTTTACTGCCAGGGCCCAGGTCTGGCAGTACTGCTCTAGCAGGTCCAGGCTCTGCTGTAGGCCATGTGATGTGGATGACAGCAGGCACAGGTCTGGTAGTACTGCTCTAGCAGGTCAGGCTCTGCTGTAGGCCATGTGCTGTGGGGGTTTACTGCCAGAGCCCAGGTCTGTCTGCAGTACTGTTCTAGCAGGTCCAGGCTCTGCTGTAGGCCATGTGCTGTGGGTGACAGCAGGCACAGGTCATCTGTGAAGAGTAGGCATTTAACTTCTGAATTCTGGAGACCAACACCAGGGGCTGAGGATGTTTCTAGAATAGTGGCCAATTCGTTGATGTAAATAGTGAAGAGTGCAGGGCTCAGATTGCAACCCTGGCGAAGTTTCTTAAAGATTTGGGGTTATGAGTCCTTATTCCAGATGTCGGGGAAATAACCTACACTCAGGATCAAATTAAACAGTTTTAATATAGCTAATTGAAATTTTGCACGAGTGAGTTTGAGCATCTCGTTTAGGATGGAATCAGCCAGATTGATGCCTGCTTTACTGTGAGTGAATGTGGTATCCAGAAAGTTATCTAAGAGTGTTTGGACATCTTGGTTCCAGGTTGCTTTGTGGTATTCTTCTGTGCTGTTTTGGGCCCATCTGTGTGAATGTCTGATGTTGTACAGCTTACTGGGCTGTGAATGTCTGGTTGTTTCCATGTCTGTTCTTTTGAGGAACAACGTAATTTGGCTGTGATCTCTCCCTGTCTCTCTTTCTCCCTCTGTCTGTCTCTATCTACCCCCCCTCTCTCTCCCTCTCCCTCTCTCTCCCCCCTCTCTCTCTCTCTCTCCCTCTCTCCCTCTGTCTGTCTCTATCTACCCCCCCCCCTCTCTCTCTCTGTCTCTCTCCCTCTCTCCCTCTGTCTGTCTCTATCTACCCCCCCTCTCTCTCTCTGTCTCTCTCCTCTCTCCCTCTGTCTGTCTCTATCTACCCCCCCTCTCTGTCTCTCCCTCTCTCCCTCTGTCTGTCTCTATCTACCCCCCCCTCTCTCTCTCTCTCCTCTCTCTCTCTCCCTCTATCTCCCTCTCTCTCCTCTGTCTGTCTCTATCTACCCCTCTCTCTCTGTCTCTCTCGCTCTCTCCCTCTATATCCCTCTCTCCCTCTGTCTGTCTCTATCTACCCCCTCTCTCTGTCTCTCTCTCTCCTCTCCTCTCTCCCTCTATCTCCCTCTCTCTCTCCCTCTGTCTGTCTCTATCTACCCCTCTCTCTCTCTGTCTCTCTCGCTCTCTCCCTCTATATCCCTCTCTCCCTCTGTCTGTCTCTGTCTACCCCCCACCTATCTATCTCTCTCTCTCTCCTTTGTCCCTGTACCCTCTCCATCTCCCTCTCTCCCTCTGTCTGTCTCTACCCCCCTCTCTCTCTCCGCCGCCTCCCCCTTTCCTCTCTCCTCTCTATTAGAACCTACATACTCAATGACACCCCTACATAACAAACACACACCAGGGTTTTATCTAATGAGGATCGTCTTGTTTGTTATAAACAGTATACAGGTCCTATCCAATCAGAGCCTTGTTATAAACAGTATACAGGTCCTATCCAATCAGAGCCTTGTTATATACAGTATACAGGTCCTATCCAATCAGAGCCTTGTTATAAACAGTATACAGGTCCTATCCAATCAGAGCCTTGTTATAAACAGTATACAGGTCCTATCCAATCAGAGCCTTGTTTGTTATATACAGTATACAGGTCCTATCCAATCAGAGCCTTGTTATATACAGTATACAGGTCCTATCCAATCAGAGCCTTGTTATAAACAGTATACAGGTCCTATCCAATCAGAGCCTTGTTATAAACAGTATACAGGTCCTATCCAATCAGAGCCTTGTTTGTTATATACAGTATACAGGTCCTATCCAATCAGAGCCTTGCTTGTTATATACAGTATACAGGTCCTATCCAATCAGAGCCTTGTTATATACAGTATACAGGTCCTATCCAATCAGAGCCTTGTTTATTATATACAGTATACAGGTCCTATCCAATCAGAGCCTTGTTTGTTATATACAGTATACAGGTCCTATCCAATCAGAGCCTTGTTATATACAGTATACAGGTCCTATCCAATCAGAGCCTTGTTATAAACAGTATACAGGTCCTATCCAATCAGAGCCTTGTTATAAACAGTATACAGGTCCTATCCAATCAGAGCCTTGTTTGTTATATACAGTATACAGGTCCTATCCAATCAGAGCCTTGCTTGTTATATACAGTATACAGGTCCTATCCAATCAGAGCCTTGTTTGTTATATACAGTATACAGGTCCTATCCAATCAGAGCCTTGTTATATACAGTATACAGGTCCTATCCAATCAGAGCCTTGTTATAAACAGTATACAGGTCCTATCCAATCAGAGCCTTGTTTGTTATAAACAGTATACAGGTCCTATCCAATCAGAGCCTTGTTTGTTATATACAGTATACAGGTCCTATCCAATCAGAGCCTTGCTTGTTATATACAGTATACAGGTCCTATCCAATCAGAGCCTTGTTTGTTATAAACAGTATACAGGTCCTATCCAATCAGAGCCGTGTTATATACAGTATACAGGTCCTATCCAATCAGAGCCTTGTTATATACAGTATACAGGTCCTATCCAATCAGAGCCTTGTTTATTATATACAGTATACAGGTCCTATCCAATCAGAGCCTTGTTTGTTATATACAGTATACAGGTCCTATCCAATCAGAGCCTTGTTATATACAGTATACAGGTCCTATCCAATCAGAGCCTTGTTATAAACAGTATACAGGTCCTATCCAATCAGAGCCTTGTTATATACAGTATACAGGTCCTATCCAATCAGAGCCTTGTTATATACAGTATACAGGTCCTATCCAATCAGAGCCGTGTTATATACAGTATACAGGTCCTATCCAATCAGAGCCTTGCTTGTTATATACAGTATACAGGTCCTATCCAATCAGAGCCTTGTTTGTTATAAACAGTATACAGGTCCTATCCAATCAGAGCCTTGTTATATACAGTATACAGGTCCTATCCAATCAGAGCCTTGTTATATACAGTATACAGGTCCTATCCAATCAGAGCCTTGTTTATTATATACAGTATACAGGTCCTATCCAATCAGAGCCTTGTTTGTTATATACAGTATACAGGTCCTATCCAATCAGAGCCTTGTTATATACAGTATACAGGTCCTATCCAATCAGAGCCTTGTTATAAACAGTATACAGGTCCTATCCAATCAGAGCCTTGTTATATACAGTATACAGGTCCTATCCAATCAGAGCCTTGTTATATACAGTATACAGGTCCTATCCAATCAGAGCCTTGTTTGTTATATACAGTATACAGGTCCTATCCAATCAGAGCCTTGTTTGTTATATACAGTATTCATGTCTCATCCAATCAGAGCCTTGTTTGTTATATACAGTATTCATGTCTCATCCAATCAGAGCCTTGTTTGTTATATACAGTATACAGGTCCTATCCAATCAGAGCCTTGTTTGTTATATACAGTATTCATGTCTCATCCAATCAGAGCCTTGTTTGTTATATACAGTATACAGGTCCTATCAATCAGAGCCTTGTTTGTCATATACAGTATTCATGTCTCATCCTATATTACACTTCTGCAACTCTGCAACTGATCTTAATATAGAGAGTGACGTTAGCATTAGCCTGAGTCCATTAATATACATGTGACTGCTAGCGTTAGCTTCTGGTCCATTAAGGCACCACAGATGAAGTAGGTCAAAGAGTGGATGTCCTCAACTGTAAATAATCAGCCTTGTTAGAACATAGACTGGGTTCCCACATCTCTCTCTCCTATATATATCTATATCTCTCTCTCTCTATATATCTCTCTCTGTCTATATATCTCTGTATCTCTATCTATCTCTCTCTCTCTCTCTCTCTCTCTCTCTCTCTCTCTCTCTCTCTCTCTGCTATATATATCTCTCTCTCTCTATCTCTCTCTCTCTCTGTCTCTCTCCTCTGTCTCTCTCTCTCTCCCTCTCTCTCCCCCCTCCCCCCCTCTCTCTCTCCCCCACCCTCTCTCTCTCCCTCTCCCCCTCTCTCTCTCCCTCTCCCCACCCCTCTCTCTCTCCCTCTCTCTCCCCCTCTCTCTCCTCTCTCTCCCCTTTCTCTCTCCCTCTCTCTCTCCATGCTCTTAGGACTGCCACACACATCTCTCCCTCTCCCTCTCTCCCCCTTCTCTCTCCCTCTCTCTCTCCCCCTCTCTCTCTCTCTCTCTCTCTGTCTCTCTCTCTCCCCTCTCTCTCTCTCTCTCTCTCTGTCTCTCTCTCTCTCCCCCTCTCTCTCTCTCTCTCCCCCCTTTCTCTCTCCCTCTCTCTCTCCATGCTCTTAGGACTGCCACACACATCTCTCCCTCTCCCTCTCTCCCCCTTCTCTCTCTCCCCTCTCTCTCCCCCCCTCTCTCTCTCTCTCTCTCTGTCTCTCTCTCTCCCCCTCTCTCTCTCTCTCTCTCTCTCTCTGTCTCTCTCTCTCTCCCCCTCTCCCTCCTCTCTCTCCCCCTTTCTCTCCCTCTCTCTCTCTCCATGCTCTTAGGACTGCCACACACATCTCTCTCTCTCTCTCTCTCCCTCTCTCTCTCCAAGCTTTTAGGACTGCCACATCTCCCTCTCTCTCTGTCTCTCTCTCGCTCTCTCTCCTCTATATCCTCTCTCCCTCTGTCTGTCTCTATCTACCCCCCCTCTCTCTGTCTCTCTCTCTCTCTCTCTCTCTCCCTCTATCTCCCTCTCTCTCCCCTCTGTCTGTCTCTATCTACCCCCTCTCTCTCTCTGTCTCTCTCGCTCTCTCCCTCTATATCCCTCTCTCCCTCTGTCTGTCTCTATCTACCCCCCCCTCTCTCTCTCTCTCTCTCTCTCCCTCTTTGTCCCTGTACCTCTCTCTCCATCTCCCTCTCTCCCTCTGTCTGTCTCTACCCCCCCTCGCTCTCTCTCTCCCCCTGCCTCCCCCTTTCCTCTCTCCCTCTCTATATGAACCTACATACTCAATGACACCCCTACATAACAAACACACACCAGGGTTTTTATCTAATGAGGATCGTCTTGTTTGTTATATACTGTATACAGGTCCTATCCAATCAGAGCCTTGTTATATACAGTATACAGGTCCTATCCAATCAGAGCCTTGTTTGTTATATACAGTATACAGGTCCTATCCAATCAGAGCCTTGTTATATACAGTATACAGGTCCTATCCAATCAGAGCCTTGTTTGTTACATACAGTATACAGGTCCTATCCAATCAGAGCCTTGTTTGTTATATACAGTATACAGGTCCTATCCAATCAGAGCCTTGTTTGTTACATACAGTATACAGGTCCTATCCAATCAGAGCCTTGTTTGTTATATACAGTATACAGGTCCTATCCAATCAGAGCCTTGTTTGTCATATACAGTATACAGGTCCTATCCAATCAGAGCCTTGTTTGTTATATACAGTATACAGGTCCTATCCAATCAGAGCCTTGTTATATACAGTATACAGGTCCTATCCAATCAGAGCCTTGTTATAAACAGTATACAGGTCCTATCCAATCAGAGCCTTGTTATAAACAGTATACAGGTCCTATCCAATCAGAGCCTTGTTTGTTATAAACAGTATACAGGTCCTATCCAATCAGAGCCGTGTTTGTTATAAACAGTATACAGGTCCTATCCAATCAGAGCCTTGTTTGTTATATACAGTATACAGGTCCTATCCAATCAGAGCCTTGTTATATACAGTATACAGGTCCTATCCAATCAGAGCCTTGTTATAAACAGTATACAGGTCCTATCCAATCAGAGCCTTGTTTGTTATAAACAGTATACAGGTCCTATCCAATCAGAGCCTTGTTT
>NW_026280002.1:0-7500 GCF_023373465.1 Oncorhynchus keta | reverse complement strand
GAGAGAGAGAGAGAGAGAGATACTGCTGTAGACAGAGCTGAGAGAAGGAGAGAGAGAGAGATACTGCTGTAGACAGAGCTGAGAGAAGGAAAGAGAGAGATACTGCTGTAGACAGAGCTGAGAGAAGGAGAGAGAGAGAGATACTGCTGTAGACAGAGCTGAGAGAAGGAAAGAGAGAGATACTGCTGTAGACAGAGCTGAGAGAAGGAGAGAGAGAGAGATACTGCTGTAGACAGAGCTGAGAGAAGGAGAGAGAGAGAGATACTGCTGTAGACAGAGCTGAGAGAAGGAAAGAGAGAGATACTGCTGTAGACAGAGCTGAGAGAAGGAGAGAGAGAGATACTGCTGTAGACAGAGCTGAGAGAAGGAGAGAGAGATACTGCTGTACACAGTGTGTGGAGGCATGTGTATGTCTGTTGGGTGTGTATTTTGTTCGTTCAATGCTGTGTGTGTGTGCTTTGTGTGTATATTTGTGTGTGTGTGTGTGTGTGTGTATATATATATGTGTGTGTGTGTATCTCTGTCCCCGTATCAGAACAGGAGCTTAATATTAGTGTTTTTCCCGGTCATAAAGGATTTATAAAGACTCCTGACACGCCCACTAATACCAGGCCTTTATATCGTTGTTACCAATATCATACCCCCCCCCATAACACACACACACACACACACACACACACACACACACACACACACACACACACACACACACACACACACACACACACACACACACACACACACACACACACACACACACACACACACACACACACACACACACACACGGTCCAACAGCACCGTGGATTGTGACATGACATGAAATATTCCGGCGGTCGTGGCGTCAGTCACGGAACAGGATCGGGCCAATGAGAGCTCTGGTTAATGGCGTTCCCATTCCGACACAGCAGAAAATCCCTACTTAAGGGCTTACAGACCGCCTGGCCGACAAAGAGAAAGAAATTGCTTTTTGCCATATAAAGAAGAGGGAGAAAGAGAGAGAGAGTGAGGGGGAGAGAGACAGAGAGAGGGGAAGAGAGAAAGAGAGAGATGGAAAGAGAGAAAGAGAGAGGGGAGAGAGTAAGAGAGAGGAGAGAGAGAGAGGAGGGGGAGAGAGACAGAGAGAGGAGAGAGAGAGGGGAGAGAGAAGAGAGAAAGAGAGAGATGGAAAGAGAGAAAGAGAGAGGGGAGAGAGTAAGAGAGAGAGAGAGAGAGAGAGGAGGGGGAGAGAGACAGAGAGAGGAGAGAGAGAGAGGGGGAGAGAGAAAGAGAGAGGGGGAGAGAAAGAGAGAGGAGAGAGAGATGGGGAGAGAGAAGGGAGAGAGAAAGAGAGAGATAGAGAAAGAGAGACAAAGAAAGCGAGAGAATGAGAGAGAGAGAGAGAGAGAGAGAGGGAAGGAAGGGAGGGAGGGAGAGAGGGAAAGAGAGAGAGAAATAGAGAGTGAAAGAGAGAGGAGAGAGACAGACAGTAGGAAAGGGTGAAGAGGGAGAGAGTTAGTGGACAGGGAGCAGGGAAAGGAGAGGGAGAGAGTTAGCGGACAGGGAGAAGGGAAGGGAGAGGGAGAGAGTTAGTGGACAGGGAGCAGGGAAAGGAGAGAGAGAGAGTTAGTGGACAGGGAGAAGGGAAAGGAGAGGGAGAGAGTTAGTGGACAGGAGAAGGGAAAGGAGAGGGAGAGAGTTAGTGGACAGGGAGAAGGGAAGGAGAGGGAGAGAGTTAGTGGACAGGGAGCAGGGAAAGGAGAGAGAGAGAGTTAGTGGACAGGGAGAAGGGAAAGGAGAGGGAGAGTTAGTGGACAGGGAGAAGGGAAAGGAGAGGGAGAGAGTTTAGTGGACAGGGAGAAGGGAAAGGAGAGGGAGAGAGTTAGTGGACAGGGAGAAGGGAAAGGAGAGGGAGAGAGTTAGTGGACAGGGAGAAGGGAAAGGAGAGGGAGAGAGTTAGTGGACAGGGAGCAGGGAAAGGAGAGGGAGAGAGTTAGCGGACAGGGAGAAGGGAAGGGAGAGGGAGAGAGTTAGTGGACAGGGAGCAGGGAAAGGAGAGAGAGAGAGTTAGTGGACAGGGAGAAGGGAAAGGAGAGGGAGAGAGTTAGTGGACAGGGAGAAGGGAAAGGAGAGGGAGAGAGTTTAGTGGACAGGGAGAAGGGAAAGGAGAGGGAGAGAGTTAGTGGACAGGGAGAAGGGAAAGGAGAGGGAGAGAGTTAGTGGACAGGGAGAAGGGAAAGGAGAGGGAGAGAGTTAGTGGACAGGGAGAAGGGAAGGGAGAGGGAGAGAGTTAGTGGACAGGGAGAAGGGGAAGGAGAGAGAGAGAGAGTTAGTGGACAAGGAGAAGGGAAAGGAGAGAGAGTTATTGGACAGGGAGAAGGGAAAGGAGAGAGAGAGAGTTATTGAACAGGGAGAAGGGAAAGGAGAGAGAGAGAGTTAGTGGACAGGGAGAAGGGAAAGGAGAGAGAGAGAGTTATTGGACAAGGAGAAGGGGAAGGAGAGAGAGAGAGTTAGTGGACAGGGAGAAGGGAAAGGAGAGAGAGAGAGTTATTGGACAAGGAGAAGGGGAAGGAGAGAGAGAGAGTTAGTGGACAGGGAGAAGGGGAAGGAGAGAGAGAGAGTTAGTGGACAGGGAGAAGGGAAAGGAGAGAGAGAGAGTTATTGGACAGGGAGAAGGGGAAGGAGAGAGAGAGAGAGTTAGTGGACAGGGAGAAGGGAAAGGAGAGAGAGAGTTATTGGACAAGGAGAAGGGAAGGAGAGAGAGAGAGTTAGTGGACAGGGAGCAGGGAAATGAGAAGGAGAGAGTTAGTGGACAGGGAGAAGGGAAAGGAGAGGGAGAGAGTTAGTGGACAGGGAGCAGGGAAAGGAGAGGGAGAGAGTTAGTGGACAGGGAGAAGGGAAGGAGAGGGAGAGAGTTAGTGGACAGGGAGAAGGGAAAGGAGAGAGAGAGTTAGTGGACAGGGAGCAGGGAAAGGAGAAGGAGAGAGTTAGTGGACAGGGAGAAGGAAGGAGAGGGAGAGAGTTAGTGGACAGGAGCAGGGAAAGGAGAAGGAGAGAGTTAGTGGACAGGGAGAAGGGAAAGGAGAGGGAGAGAGTTAGTGGACAGGGAGAGGGGAAAGGAGAAGGAGAGAGTTAGTGGACAGGGAGAAGGGAAAGGAGAGAGAGAGAGTTAGTGGACAGGGGAGCAGGGAAAGGAGAAGGAGAGAGTTAGTGGGCAGGGAGAAGGAAAGGAGAGGGAGAGAGTTAGTGGACAGGGAGCAGGGAAAGGAGAAGGAGAGAGTTAGTGGACAGGGAGAAGGGAAGGGAGAGGGAGAGAGTTAGTGGACAGGGAGCAGGGAAAGGAGAAGGAGAGAGTTAGTGGGACTTAGGAGAGAGTTAGGAGATGGCGATGAAGGATATAGAGAGAGGAAGAGGAGAGAGAAGGCGATAGCGATGAAGGATATAGAGAGAGGAGAGAGAGTGAAGGCGATGGCGATGAAGGATATAGAGAGAGGAAGAGGAGAGAGTTAGTGGGACAGGGAGAGAGGTAAAGGAGAGAGAAAGGGCGATGGCGATGAAGGATATAGAGAGAGGAAGAGGAGAGAGAGAACTGACAAACCAACGGTAATACCAAATATGGACAATGCGTTCCGAGCTACCCCCTCACCTTCCTCTCCCACGAAACCTGAATGCAGTGCATCTCTGTGTGTGTCTCTCTCTCTGTGAGGAGCGGGGGAATCTCTGCTTTAATCTGTGTACTAATCTCTCAACCACAACAAATGAAAAGTGTAAAGCCAGGGTTCTGACGTAGGTCTCTTCCTCTCTCTCTCTCTCTCTCTCTTTATCTTTACTATCTACCCCAATTCTCTATCCATCCCCACCTACTCTTTCCTCTTGTCAATCTATCCCCTAATTCTGTATATTTTTTATTATGGATCCCCATTAGTTCCTGACAAGGCAGCAGCTACTCTTCCTGGGGTTTATTATGGATCCCCGTTAGTTACTGCCAAGGCAGCAGCTACTCTTCCTGAGGTTTATTATGGATCCCCATTAGTTCCTGACAAGGCAGCAGCTACTCTTCCTGGGGGTTATTATGGATCCCGTTAGTTCCTGACAAGGCAGCAGCTACTCTTCCTGGGGTTTATTATGGATCACCATTAGTTCATGCCAAGGCAGCAGCTACTCTTCCTGGGGTTTATTATGGATCCCCATTAGTTCCTGTCAAGGCAGGGGCTACTCTTCCTGGGGTTTATTATGGATCCCCATTAGTTCCTGCCAAGGCAGCAGCTACTCTTCCTGGGGTTTATTATGATCCTCGTAGTTACTGCCAAGGCAGCAGCTACTCTTCCTGAGGTTTATTATGGATCCCCATTAGTTCCTGACAAGGCAGCAGCTACTCTTCCTGGGGTTTATTATGGATCACCATTAGTTCCTGACAAGGCAGCAGCTACTCTTCCTGGGGTTTATTATGGATCCCATTAGTTCATGCCAAGGCAGCAGCTACTCTTCCTGGGGGGTTATTATGGATCCCCCGTTAGTTCCTGACAAGGCAGCAGCTACTCTTCCTGGGGGTTTATTATGGATCCCCATTATTTCCTGACAAGGCAGCAGCTACTCTTCCTGGGGTTTATTATGGATCCCCATTAGTTCCTGCCAAGGCATCAGCTACTCTTCCTGGGGTTTATTATGGATCCCCATTAGTTCCTGCCTAGGCATCAGCTACTCTTCCTGGGGTTTATTATGGATCCTCATTTAGTTCATGCCAAGGCAGCAGCTATTCTTCCTGGGGTTTATTATGGGATCCCCATTAGTTCCTGCCAAGGCATCAGCTACTCTTCCTGGGGTTTATTATGGATCCCCATTAGTTCCTGCCAAGGCAGCAGCTACTCTTCCTGGGGTTTATTATGGATCCCCATTAGTTCCTGACAAGGCAGCAGCTCCTCTTCCTGGGGTTTATTATGGATCCTCATTAGTTCCTGACAAGGCAGCAGCTACTCTTCCTGGGGTTTATTATGGAACCCATTAGTTCCTGCCAAGGCAGCAGCTACTCTTCCTGGGGGTTTATTATGGGATCCCCATTAGTTCCTGACAAGGCAGCAGCTACTCTTCCTGGGGTTTATTATGGATCCTCATTAGTTCCTGACAAGGCAGCAGCTACTCTTCCTGGGGGTTTATTATGGATCCCCATTAGTTGACAAGTTCCTGGGGTTGCACAAGGCAGCAGCTACTCTTCCTGGGGTTTATTATGGATCCCCATTAGGTCCTGTCTATTATGACATCTTCGTCTTTTTGTTCAGTTTAGTCACATGATTTCTCAATTTGCAGTACGTTGTCCAATCGATTGTGCAGCCAGACTTATTTTCCAATCCTCATCCCTCTCAACCATACTATTCTATCAATTCCTCATCAATCCACTGATGTAACAGTTTTTACAGTCTTTTCACAATGTTTGTAACTGCTAGGTGGACTGCTAACCTGAACCAGGTCGCAGGCATCTCTGTTCTCTTTCATGAATCTATTCTCTGTCTCTCTCTTCTCTCTTCTCAGTACCTCTTTCTCTTTCTACCCCTCTCTCCCCCATCACTTGGTTTCTCTCCTCTAGACACATGCAATCTTCCTCCCCTTCTCCGTCCCTGTGTACCTCTCTGTCATTTCTCTCCACCTCTCATCTTCCTTCTCTCAGGGAGAGACTTAATGAGGGGAGCTCCCTCCCGTACGCTCCATACAATCTTCTCTTCCTTCTCTCTCTACTTCTGAGAAGAGGAGCTGTTCTGCCTGTTCAGGGGCAGGACAACAGATTTGTACCATGTCAGCTCAGGGGTTTGAACTTGCAACCTTCCGGTTACTAGTCCAACGCTCTAACCATCAGGCTACCCTGCCGCCTCTACACTCTAACCACTAGGATACCCTGCCGCCTCCACACTCTAACCACTAGGCCACCCTGCAGCCTCTACACTCTAACCACTAGGCTACCCTACCTCCTCTACACTCTAACCACTAGGCCACCCTGCCGCCTCTACACTCTAACCACTAGTCTACCCTGCCGCCTCTACACTCTAAACCACTAGGCCACCCTGCCTCCTCTACACTCTAACCACTAGGCTACCCTGCCGCCTCTACACTCTAACCACTAGCCACCCTGCCGCCTCTACACTCTAACCACTAGGCTACCCTGCCTCCTCTACACTCTAACCACTAGGCCACCCCTGCCGCCTCTACACTCTAACCACTAGGCTACCCTGCCTCCTCTACACTCTAACCACTAGGCTACCCTGCCGCCTCTACGCTCTAACCACTAGGCTACCCTGCCGCCTCTCTCACTCTAACCACTAGGGTACCCTGCCGCCTCTACGTCCTAACCACTGGGCTACCTGCCGCCTCTCCACTCTAACCACTAGGCCACCCTGCCGCCTCTACACTCTCAACCACTAGGCTACCCTGCCGCCTCTACACTCTAACCACTAGACCACCCCTGCCGCCTCTACACTCTAACCACTAGGCCACCCTGCCGCCTCTACACTCTCACCACTAGGCTACCCTGCCGCCTCTACACTCTAACCACTAGGCTACCCTGCCGCCTCTACACTCTAACCACTAGGCTACCCTGCCGCCTCTACGCTCTAACCACTAGGCCACCCTGCCGCCTTCTACACTCTAACCACTAGGCTACCATGCCGCCTCTACGCCTAACCACTAGTCTACCCTGCCGCCCTCACTCTAACCACTAGGCCACCCTGCCTCCTCTACACTCTAACCACTAGGCTACCCTGCCGCCTCTACACTCTAACCACTAGGCCACCCTGCCGCCTCTACACTCTCACCACTAGGCTACCCTGCCGCCTCTACACTCTAACCACTAGGCCACCATGCCGCCTCTACACTCTAACCACTAGGCTACCCTGCCGCCTCTCCACTCTAACCACTAGGCTACCCCTGCCGCCTCTACACTCTAACCACTAGAGTTACCCTGCCGCCTCTACGCCTAACCACTAGGCCACCCTGCCGCCTCTACACTCTAACCACTAGGCCACCCCTGCCGCCTCTCCACTCTAACCACTAGGCCACCCTGCCGCCTCTACACTCTAACCACTAGGCTACCCTGCCGCCTCTACACTCTAACCACTAGGCTACCCTGCCGCCTCCACTCTAACCACTAGGCTACCCTGCCGCCTCTACACTCTAACCACTAGGCCCCCTCACCGCCTCTACACTCTAACCACTAGGCCACCCTGCCGCCTCTACACTCTAACCACTAGGCTACCCTGCCGCCTCTACACTCTAACCACTAGGCCACCCTGCCGCCTCTACACTCTAACCACTAGGCTACCCTGCCGCCTCTACACTCTAACCACTAGGCTACCCTGCCGCCTCTCCACTCTAACCACTAGAGTACCCTGCCGCCTCTACGCTAACCACTAGACCACCCTGCCGCCTCTACACTCTAACCACTAGGCTACCCTGCCGCCTCTAAACTCTAACCACTAGGCCACCCTGCCGCCTCTACACTCTAACCACTAGACTATCTTTGCCGCTCTACACTCT
>NW_026280001.1:0-7603 GCF_023373465.1 Oncorhynchus keta | reverse complement strand
CATTTACATTTACATTTAAGACATTTAGCAGAGTCTTATCCAGAGCGACTTACAAATTGGTGCATTCACCTTATGACATCCAGTGGAACAGCCACTTTACAATAGTGCATCTAAATCTTTTAGGGGGTGAGAAGGATGCTTTATCCCTATCTAGGTATTCCTTAAAGGGGTGGGGTTTCAGGTGTCTCCGGAAGGTGGTGGTCAGGCTCCGCTGTCTGGCGTCGTGAGTGAGTTTGTTCCACCATTGGGGGGCCAGAGCAGCGAACAGTTTTGACTGGGCTGGCCCAGGAGCTGTACTTCCTCAGTGGTAGGGAGGCGAGCAGGCCAGAGGTGGATGAACCAGTGCCCTTGTTTGGGTGTAGGGCCTGATCAGAGCCTGGAGGTACTGAGTGCCGTTCCCTCACAGCTCCGTGACAGCACCATGGTCTTGTAGCGGATGCGAGCTTCAACTGGAAGCCAGTGGAGAGACGGAGGGCGGGGTGACGTGAAGAACTTGAAGGTTGAACACCAGACGGGCTGCGGCGTTCTGGATGAGTTGTAGGGGTTTAATGGCACAGGCAGGGGCCCAGCCAACAGCGGTGCAGTAATCAGACGGAGATGACAAGTGCCTGGATTAGGACCTGCGCCGCTTCCTGTGTGAGGCAGGAGTCGTACTCTGCGGATGTTGTAGAGCATGAACCTACAGGAACGGGCCACCGCCTTGATGTTAGTTGAGAGCGACAGGGTGTTGTCCAGGATCACGCCAAGGTTCTTAGCGCTCTGGGGAGGAGGACACAATGGAGTTGTCAACCGTGATCCTTCCCCGGGAGGAAGAGCAGCTCCGTCTTGCCGAGGTTCAGCTTGAGGTGGTGATCCGTCATCACACTGATATGTCTGCCAGACATGCAGAGATGCGATTCGCCACCTGGTCATCAGAAGGGGAAAGGAGAAGATTAATTGTGTGTCGTCTGCATAGCAATGATAGGAGAGACCATGTGAGGTTATGACAGAGCCAAGTGACTTGGTGTATAGCGAGAATAGGAGAGGGCCTAGAACAGAGCCCTGGGGACACCAGTGGTGAGAGCGCGTGGTGAGGAGACAGATTCTCGCCACGCCACCTGGTAGGAAGCGACCTGTCAGGTAGGGCGCAATCAAGCGTGGGCCGCGCCGGAGATGCCCAACTCGGAGAGGGTGGAAGGAGGATCTGATGGTTCACAGTATCGAAGGCAGCCGATAGGTCTAGAAGGATGAGAGCAGAGGAGAGAGAGTTAGCTTTAGCAGTGCGGAGCGCCTCCGTGATACAGAGAAGAGCAGTCTCAGTTGAATGACTAGTCTTGAAACCTGACTGATTTGGATCAAGAAAGGTCATTCTGAGAGAGATATAGCGGGAGAGCTGGCCAAGGACGGCACGTTCAAGAGTTTGGAGAGAAAAGAAAGAAGGGATACTGGTCTGTAGTTGTTGACATCGGAGGGATCGAGTGTAGGTTTTTTTCAGAAGGGGTGCAACTCTCGCTCTCTTGAAGACGGAAGGGCGTAGCCAGCGGTCAGGGATGAGTTGATGAGCGAGGTGAGGTAAAGGAGAAGGTCTCCGGAAATGGTCTGGAGAAAGAGAGGAGGGATAGGGTCAAGCGGGCAGGTTGTTGGGCGGCCGGCCGTCACAAGGCAAAGATTTCATCTGGAGAGAGAGGGAGAAAGAGGTCAGAGCATAGGGTAGGGCAGTGTGAGCAGAACCAGCGGTGTCGTTTGACTTAGCAAGCGAGGATCGGATGTCGTCGACCTTCTTTTCAAAATGGTTGACAGAAGTCATCTGCAGAAGGGAGGAGGAGGGGAGGAGGATTCAGGAGGGAGGAGAAGGTGGCAAAGAGTTTCCTAGGGTTAGAGGCAGATGCTTGGAATTTAGAATGGTAGAAAGTGGCTTTAGCAGCAGACAGAGGAGGAAAATGTAGAGAGGAGGCAGTGAAAGGATGCCAGGTCCGCAGGAGGCGAGTTTTCCTCCATTTCCGCTCGGCTGCCCGGGAGCCCTGTTCTGTGAGCTCGCAATGAGTCGTCGAGCCACGGAGGCGGGAGGGGAGGACCGAGCCGGCCTGGAGGATAGGGACATAGAGAGTCAAAGGATGCAGAAAGGGAGGAGAGGAGGGTTGAGGAGGCAGAATCAGGAGATAGGTTGGAGAAAGGTTTGAGCAGAGGAAGAGATGATAGGATGGAAGAGGAGAGAGTAGCGGGGAGAAGAGAGCGAAGGTTGGGACGGCGCGATACCATCCAGTAGGGAGCAGTGTGGGAAGTGTTGGATGAGAGCGAGAGGGAAAAGGATACAAGGTAGTGGTCGGAGACTTGGAGGAGTTGCAATGAGGTTAGTGGAAGAACAGCATCTAGTAAAGATGAGGTCAAGCGTATTGCCTGCCTTGTGAGTAGGGGGAAGGTGAGAGGGTGAGGTCAAAGGAGAGGAGTGGAAAGAAGGAGGCAGAGAGGAATGAGTCAAAGGTAGACGTGGGGAGGTTAAAGTCGCCCAGAACTGTGAGAGGTGAGCCGTCCTCAGGAAAGGAACTTATCAAGGCATCAAGCTCATTGATGAACTGTCCGAGGGGACCTGGAGGGCGATAAATGATAAGGATGTTAAGCTTGAAAGGGCTGGTAGGAGTAGCAGTGTTATCTGCGGATAGAGTGCATAACCCGCCAGCTGTATGTTATTATGTTGTTGTTCAGCCACAACTTGGACACGTGTCCAGCATGACTTCTGCCACCTTAAAACAACTGGAAACTTGGATCCGGGAAATCTCAGACTTCAGTTCAAGACAACTGGGAACGAGCTCCGACTGGGAAAATACATTTTGAACGGTCATCAAACTCGGAATTACAAACAGGGTACTCGGCCTCTTTCTAGAGCTCCGACCTGAAGACCACTGACGACCTTGTTTCTTTCAAGTTCCCAGATGTCTTGAAAGCACCTTTGGTGCCAAAATGTTCCCACAAGACAACAACACTGAGAAATGTATTGTTTGCTGCTGCATAAATGAGTAATTTGCTTTTCTTGACCAGGAGAGGATTGTATAATGTGGTTGGGTCCTATGACAGTCTCTTCTCAGACATGGAGACACCAGTTGATATTGCAGGGTTGTTTTTGTTTTGAGCCACCGTTATAGTGCAATTAATCTATTGATTGTTGTGTTGTGTAATTGCTGGCATGCATCTTTTAAAAAATAGTTTACCTTCCATTGACCAGTGGAGACACCTCAAAGGAGGAAGGGTACCATCCTCCGTAGTGAATTTCATAAAAATGCATATTGTAAAACATTAAAAAGTTATTATTTTTAGATAAAACTATACTAAATATAATCACGTCACCAAATAACTGATTAGCATCAACAGCACTCTGTAGGGTAACACCATGGTATAGCCGGAGGACAGCTATCTTCCGTCCTCGTCTGGGTACATTGACATCAACACAAACCTAGGAGCTCCATAGACTTACACAGTAATTAGGGTAGCGCACAATTGGCCCAGCGTCGTTAGGGTTTTGCCGGTGTAGGCGTCATTGTAAATAATAATTTGTTCTTTACTGACTTGCCTCGTTAAATAAAGGATAAATTAAAAATTAAAATAAACTTCCGGAGGATGTCCTCCAGCCTATCAAAGCTCTTGCAGCATGAGCTGACATGTAGTCCACCCAATCTAGGGATAAGAGAAATAATCTAGTACTGAAAGCACAAGCTACAGCTAGCTAGCACTACAGTGTATAAAAATGTGATGAGTAGTTGACTCAAGAGAAAGACAATATTTGAACAGTTTTGAACAAATTAATTTCTTCAAAATGAAGAAGGAAGAAAGAAATAGAGCTAGAGAGTAATTGTTTTACAGTTTCACTTACTTAGCTAGCAAATACAGCTAGTAGCCTACTGAAACACCCTGCTCAAACAGAGGATGCTATGTTATCTAGCTGGCTATGACTTGCCAACACAACTCTTCCAAGTCAAGGGTAAGCTTTTAGTTGTACTACTTTATTGTCACCGGGGCCCACCGGTGTAACCACTTACTGAGTGTACACTACCTTTACTGCATGATTGTAGCAGTGACTTTTATTTAGCTAATATGGTGACAATGATGTAGGCTGTGTGTGGAAAGTTTTTTTGCCTGTTCGCATGCAGCTGATGTGTTGTGCATTGAAGTCCACAAACGAAGGGAACAGAAAGAATACAATGTGGCTGTTATGAGAGTGAACAGTGTTTACTCGATCAGGGGTGTATTCATTCCACCTATTCTGTTAATACATTTCTTAAACGGAACAAAACGGGGATAAACAGACCTTTATGTGTCCAATAGAAACTCCTCGTTTTGCAACTGTTGGACTAATGATTACACCCTATATCAGCTAGATGCAGGCAAGAGTGTGCAAGGCGGTATTGAATATCACGGTCTGTCACCTCAAATGTGTCTCTCGACCTGTGTGTGCACCTAAGTTCATCAGGTAAGACCCAAGTACAGACTGTGAAGTAACAATGTTTATTGTAACATGGGCAGGCAAATGACAGGTCAAGGCAGGCAGGGTTCGATAATCCAGAAGAGAGGCCAAGGTACAGGACAGCAGGCAAGGTCAGGTCAGGCAGAGGTCGGTAATGCAGAGGTGGAGCAAAGGTGCAGGCGGGTACAGGGTCAGGACAGGCACGGGTCAAAAACCAGGCGCCCGAGGAAAAACCACAACTGGGGGGGGGCACAGAAACAAACTTGAACTGGTACAGACAGACAGACAGAAAACACAGGTATAAATACCCAAAGGTTAAGTGGGGAAGATGGGCCACACCTGGAGGGGGTGGAGACAAGCACATGGACAGGTGAAACAGATCAGGGCGTGACAAAGTTGTAAACCATAGGCTAGGTTGTAGCAACCTCATGATGGGTATTGGGAAAATTTGAGGATCATGTAGAGCCTAAACCTATCGCTGTTACATTGAACTGGGTAAATTGAATATGAATGAGAGTCCTCCAATATTCTGTAATAGAATTAAGGCCATGCTCAAAATCGTCCTCTCTCATCTTAAACGGCACTGACGGCCACTGAGATCGACATGCTAAAATCGCCACTGAGTTTGAGTATCCCGGATTTACGTTTACTATGTTATGTCTAGTCTATGAGAAGAGGCTGAATCTTCGTATTCTGATAGCAGAAGTTGCATGTAAGTGTCAAGTGTGGACAGCCTGAGTAGGCAGTAGTTATACAATGTAGCAAGCTACCAGGTTTTGATCATTGTGTGTGTTGGTCCCTTTAAGTACTAACCAATACTGTGAACATCCGTCTAGACAGTTCTTAGGAAATAGGAATCCAGTTTTTCGTGAATGCGAAATGGGACAGGACACGCCGTTGACGCTTAGGAGAACGGTGTGAGAGGGTGGCCGCTCACCGGAAATGGAGTCCCTACAGAAAGCAAGAACAAGATGGTTGTCAGGAGAAGTGTTGTACTATCATAAGGAGACGTATACTTGGGAAATGGAGGAGGAATGGAAGGAAAAAGAGAGGGAGGGAGGGAAGAAGAGGGTGAACTTGAGTCAGATAAAAATTGTGGGAAAAAGTGAGATGGTTTGTTAAAGAAGAATGTTAGAAAGTGTAGGCAGAGTGAGCTGAAGACAGGAGGAGAAATGGACATGAATGAGGGTGAAATATTGGAGGTGGTAGGTGTGAAGTTATCAGAGACAGAGGTATGCACCAAGGGTCAGGAAATGGGGATCAGAAATGTCCTGTGCGAAAGAGGCAGATTGAGGTTTCCAGGGTTTAAGTAGTGCAGCAGCTGTCACAGTGTAGTGAAGAAAGTAGAGGAAGATGGGTTGGGGGGGCGCCAGCACAGGGGATAGGCCAAAAGAAGTTATACTGCTCAGTAAGATTGGATTTTTGGCATTTATAGCAAAGGTTATCAACTGTACTGGGCAGGGATGGAACGGCAGTCACAGAAAATGTAGGTTGTGGTGGCAGCAGAGAGGCATTTTGGTGTGCGAGACTTGACATTAGAAGAGCTACAGGGTGTGTTATGGTGATGTCCCATCCTTTCAGGATGATGGCACGACGGTGAACAAATACATTTAATTATGTGGAGCAGGGTGGTATTCATTTAATTTTTATATACCTTGAAATTGTTAAATGGCAGGGTATTTATTGATTACATTTTTTATTTTCAATCAAAGAATAAGGGAGTTGTACTCCAGTGTAGTAGGTGGCGGTAATGCAGCATATGGGATGCCAAACCGACGTTAAACGTCATAGAAGAAGAAGAAGAACATCCGTCTAGAATCGTCACGAATAGTTTAGGCGCTAAACTGGACAGTGCATATGGACTTCTCTTCTTGTGAAAATGGCTGGTGTGTACATCAAAGCCTTGTCGTAAATACTTAGGCTGTTACATAGCCAGTCACCTCCATTTTAAAGTTAATGACTCTCATTTGATTGCAGTGCAGAATAGTCTTGGGCCAGAATATAAGCAACTCTTTGTCACTGTGTTTTCAAACCGTCAACGCACCAATAATAAATTGCCTTTTGTGCCCAAGTTGAGGGGTCTGTTACGCCCTTGCTCAGTCCAAGTCAAGTCTCCCTTGTGTAACTTCTCACAGCTTGGTTCTGTTTCTTCATTTGCCTGTCGCACAGCACTTGTTTCTGGCCAGCCATAGTTATATGACCAGGGTCTCGCTTTCTACGGCTGTCTCATGCTTTCCACCTGGCTACCCCTACTCCGCACCCTCCTGCCAGCAATTTGCCCAAGCCTCCCCATTTCTCCTTCACCCAAATCCAGATAGCTGATGTTCTGAAAGAGCTGCAAAACTTGGACCCCTACAAATCAGCTGGGCTAGACAATCTGGACCCTCTCTTTCTAAAATTATCCGCCGCAATTGTTGCAACCCCTATTACTAGCCTGTTCAACCTCTTTCGTATCGTCTGAGATCCCTAAAGATCGCTGCCTTTCTAAAGTCTTCATAAGCCAAGTTAACAAACAGATCATCGACCATTTTAAATCCCACTGTACCTTCTACACTATGCAATCTGGTTTCCGAGCTGGTCATGGGTGCACCTCGATAAAAGACAATACTGTGCAGCCATCTTCGTCGACCTGGCCAAGGCCTTCGACTCTGTCAATCACCACATCCTCATCGGCAGACTCAACAGCCTTGGTTTCTCAAATGACTGCCTTGTCTGGTTCACCAAGTACCTCTCAGAGTTCAGTGTGTCAAATCGGAGGGCCTATTGTCCGGACCTCTGGCAGTCTCTATGGAGGTGCCACAGGGTTAAATTCTCGGGCCGACTTGTTTCTCTTTATACATCAATTAGAGGTCGACCGATTAATCGGAATGGCTGATTAATTAGGGCCGATTTCAAGTTTTCATAACAATCGGAAATCGTTTTTTTGGGGGGAAGCTGATTTTATTTATATATATTTTTACACCTTTATTTAAGTAGGCAAGTCAGTTAAGAACACCTTCTTATTTTCAATGACGGCCTAGGAACGGTGGGTTAACTGCCTTGTTCAGGGGCAGAACCACAGATTTTCACCTTGTCAGCTCTGGGATTCAATCTTGCAACCTTACGGTTAACTAGTCCAATGCTCTAACCACCTGATTACATTGCACTCCGCGAGGAGCCTGCCTGTCA
>NW_026280000.1:0-2006 GCF_023373465.1 Oncorhynchus keta | reverse complement strand
CACTTCAACTATGACAGACAAAATGAGAAAAGAAAATCCAGAAAATCACATTGTAGGATTTGTAATGAATTTATTTGCAAATTATGGTGGAAAATAAGTATTTGGTCACCTACAAACAAGCAAGATTTCTGGCTCTCACAGACCTGTAACTTCTTCTTTAAGAGGCTCCTATGTCCTCCACTCGTTACCTGTATTAGTGGCACCTGTTTGAACTTCTTATCAGTATAAAAGACACCTGTCCACAACCTCAAACAGTCACACTCCAAACTCCACTATGGCCAAGTCTTAAGAGCTGTCAAAGGACACCAGAAACAAAATTGTAGACCTGCACCAGGCTGGGAAGACTGAATCTGCAATAGGTAAGCAGCTTGGTTTGAACAAATCAACTGTGGGAGCAATTATTAGGAAATGGAAGACATACAAGACCACTGATAATCTCCCTCAATCTGGGGCTCCACGCAAGATCTCACCCTGTGGGGTCGAAATTATCACAAGAACGGTGAGCAAAAATCCCAGAACCACACGGGGGACCTAGTGAATGACCTGCAGAGAGCTGGGACTAAAGTAACAAAGCCTACCATCAGTAACGCACTACGCCGCCAGGGACTCAAATCCTGCAGTGCCAGACGTGTCCCCCTGCTTAAGCCAGTACATGTCCAGGCCCGTCTGAAGTTTGCTAGAGAGCATTTGGATGATCCAGAAGAAGATTGGGAGAATACCATATGGTCAGATGAAACCAAAATATAACTTGCTGGTAAAAACTCAACTCGTCATGTTTGGAGGACAAAGAATGCTGAGTTGCATCCAAAGAACACCATACCTACTGTGAAGCATGGGGGTGGAAACAACGTGCTTTGGGGCTGTTTTTCTCCAAAGGGACCAGGACGACTGATCTGTGTAAAGGAATGAATGAATGTGGCCATGTATCGTGAGATTTTGAGTGAAAACCTCCTTCCATCAGCAAGGGCATTGAAGATTAAACGTGGCTGGGTCTTTCTGCATGACAATGATCCCAAACACACGGCCCGGCAAGAATGGCTTCGTAAGAAGCATTTCAAGGTCCTGGAGTGGCCTAGCCAGTCGCCAGATCTCAACCCCATAGAAAATCTTTGGAGGGAGTTGAAAGTCTGTGTTGCCCAGCAACAGCCCCAAAACATCACTGCTCTAGAGGAGATCTGCATGGAGGAATGGGCCAAAATACCAGCAACAGTGTGTGAAAACCTTTTGAAGACTTACAGAAAACGTTTGACCTCTGTCATTGCCAACAAAGGGTATATAACAAAGTATTGAGATACACTTTTGTTATTGACCAAATACTTATTTTCCACCATAATTTGCAAATAAATTAATTAAAAATCCTACAATGTGATTTTCTGGATTTTTTTTCCTTTTCCTAATTTTGTCTGTCACAGTTGAAGTGTACCTATGATGAAAATTACAGGCCTCTCTCATCTTTTTAAGTGGGAGAACTTGCACAATTGGTGGCTGACTAAATACGTTTTTGCCCCACTGTATTTACCATATCACATGGAGACAGAAACATAAACCTTTTACCTTATCATAATTAGACATAATTGAAAATGAACGGGCAGTTAACCCACTGTTCCTAGGCCGTCATTGAAAATAAGAATTTGTTCTTAACTGACTTGCCTAGTTAAATAAAGGTAAAATAAATAAAAACATTCAACCACCCATCAGAGATGATTGCAATAGCCTGCTTTCTCTATGATTTGCTTGACCTTCACTTGAACTCTGCCTCCAGCAAATGAGGAGATAATGTCTGGTTGGAGGGGTGTATGCTGGGAGAAGAACATTCACAAATCTCTTCCAACACGCATTGCCTGTGAGCATCAGAGGTGAACCAGTTGCATACACAGCTTGAGCAAGACATTCATCAGCATTTCTCTGACTACGTTCCTCCATTGAGTTAAACAACGTCTGATTCCAGGAGAACCATGAGCTGTTGATAAGGTGTCTGATTCTAGGAGAACCATGAGCTGTTGATA
>NW_026279999.1:15000-36758 GCF_023373465.1 Oncorhynchus keta | reverse complement strand
AGGCAGCTGAGACTGCTGATAGATACTGATAGACTGCTGATAGTCTGCTGATAGACTTTTTTGAGAGTGATATAGAGAGTGATATATGCAGGGGTCTGTGTCCGGTTAACCTGCTAATTAACCTGACCTCAGTCGGTCTGATTACTGACTGTAGTCCCCTGTGTGTGTGTGTGTGTGTGTGTGTGTGTGTGTGTGTGTGTGTGTGTGTGTGTGTGTGTGTGTGTGTGTGTGTGTGTGTGTGTGTGTGTGTGTGTGTGTGTGTGTGTGTGTGTGTGTGTGTGTGTGTGTGTGTGTGTGTGTGTGTGTGTGTGTGTGTGTGTGTGTGTGTGTGTGTGTGTGTGTGTGTGTGTGTGTGTGTGTGTGTGTGTGTGTGTGTGTGTGTGTGTGTGTGTGTGTGTGTGTGTGTGTGTGTGTGTGTGTGTGTGTGTGTGTGTGTGTGTGTGTGTGTGTGTGTGTGTGTGTGTGTGTGTGTGTGTGTGTGTGTGTGTGTGTGTGTGTGTGTGTGTGTGTGTGTGTGTGTGTGTGTGTGTGTGTGTGTGTGTGTGTGTGTGTGTGTGTGTGTGTGTGTGTGTGTGTGTGTGTGTGTGTGTGTGTGTGTGTGTGTGTGTGTGTGTGTGTGTGTGTGTGTGTGTGTGTGTGTGTGTGTGTGTGTGTGTGTGTGTGTGTGTGTGTGTGTGTGTGTGTGTGTGTGTGTGTGTGTGTGTGTGTGTGTGTGTGTGTGTGTGTGTGTGTGTGTGTGTGTGTGTGTGTGTGTGTGTGTGTGTGTGTGTGTGTGTGTGTGTGTGTGTGTGTGTGTGTGTGTGTGTGTGTGTGTGTGTGTGTGTGTGTGTGTGTGTGTGTGTGTGTGTGTGTGTGTGTGTGTGTGTGTGTGTGTGTGTGTGTGTGTGTGTGTGTGTGTGTGTGTGTGTGTGTGTGTGTGTGTGTGTGTGTGTGTGTGTGTGTGTGTGTGTGTGTGTGTGTGTGTGTGTGTGTGTGTGTGTGTGTGTGTGTGTGTGTGTGTGTGTGTGTGTGTGTGTGTGTGTGTGTGTGTGTGTGTGTGTGTGTGTGTGTGTGTGTGTGTGTGCGTGCCAGCAAAGCAGAGCTGTTGCAAAATCATGGGCATTAACATGCAGATAGTCCCCGCCATTGCTGCTATAACAGCCTCCACTCTTCTGGGAAGGCTTTCCACTAGATGTTGGAACATTGCTGCTATAACAGCCTCCACTCTTCTGGGAAGGCTTTCCACTAGATGTTGGAACATTGCTGCTATAACAGCCTCCACTCTTCTGGGAAGGCTTTCCACTAGATGTTGGAACATTGCTGCTATAACAGCCTCCACTATTCTGGGAAGGCTTTCCACTAGATGTTGGAACATTGCTGCTATAACAGCCTCCACTCTTCTGGGAAGGCTTTCCACTAGATGTTGGAACATTGCTGCTATAACAGCCTCCACTCTTCTGGGAAGGCTTTCCACTAGATGTTGGAACATTGCTGGTATAACAGCCTCCACTCTTCTGGGGAAGGCTTTCCACTAGATGTTGGAACATTGCTGCTATAACAGCCTCCACTCTTCTGGGAAGGCTTTCCACTAGATGTCGGAACATTGCTGCTATAACAGCCTCCACTCTTCTGGGAAGGCTTTCCACTAGATGTCGGAACATTGCTGCTATAACAGCCTCCACTCTTCTGGGAAGGCTTTCCACTAGATGTCGGAACATTGCTGCTATAACAGCCTCCACTCTTCTGGGAAGGCTTTCCACTAGATGTCGGAACATTGCTGCTATAACAGCCTCCACTCTTCTGGGAAGGCTTTCCACTAGATGTTGGAACATTGCTGCGAGGACTTGCTTCCATTCAGCCAGAAGAGCATTAGTGAGTTTGGGCACTGATGTTGGGCGATTAGTCCTGGCTCGCAGTCGGCGTTCCAATTCATCCCAAAGGTGTTCGATGGGGTTGAGTTCAGGGCCCTGTGCAGGCAAGTCAAGTTCTTCCACACCAATATCGACAAATCATTTCTGTATGGACCTCGCTTTGTGCACGGGGGCATTTTCATGCAGAAACAGGAAAGAGCCCCTAAACTGTTGCCACAAAGTTGGAAGCACAGAATCATCTAGAATGTCATTGTTTGCTGTAGCGTTAAGATTTCCCTTCACTGGAACTAAGAGGCCTGAACCATGAAAAACAGCCCCAGACCATTATTCCTCCTCCACCAATTTAAAAGTTGACACTATGCATTGGGGGCAGGTAGCGTTCTCCTGGCATTCTCCAAACCCAGATTAGTCCGTTGGACTGCCAGATGGTGACGAAACCAGGATATCTACAGCACCGATGTCACACAACCTCAGGAAGGCTAAAGAAATTTGTCTTTATCACCTAAAACCCTCACACATTTTTACAGATGCACAATTGAAAGCCTCCTGTCGGGCTGTATCACCGCCCGCAACCACAAGACTCTCAGATGGTGGTGCGTTCTGCACAGCGCATCACCAGGGACAAACTATCAGCCCTCCAGGACACCTAAAGCACCCGATGTCAAGAGAAGGCCAAAGATCATCAAGGACAACAACCACCTGAGCCACGGCTTGTTCAGCCCGCTATCATCCAGAAGGCGAGGTCAGTACAGGTGCATCAAAACTGGGACGAGAGACTGAAAAACAGCTTCTATCTTAAGGCCATCAGACTGTTAAATAGCCATCACTAATAGCTACCACACAGCAACTCAACCCTGCACCTTAGAGGCTGCTGCCTATATACTGTATGGAATCACTGGCCAGTTTATTAATAAGTGAACACTAGTCACTTTAATAATCTTTACATACTACTTTACTCATCTCATATGTATATACTGTATTCTATTCTACTGTATAACATCTGCTAAATATGTGTATGTGACCAATTCGATTGATCACTCAGATAATGCATTTCCACTGTTCCAGTCCAAGACTTTACGGCTCAGTCAGCGTAGCATACCACATGGTGATCATAATCTTGTGTGCGGCTGCTGCGGCCATGGAAACCCATTCCATGTTGGCGTTGACTAACAGTTCTTGTGCTGGCGTTGTTTCCAGGCGGTTTGGAACCCGGTGGTGAGTGTTTGCTACCGGGGACAGATTTTTTTTTTACACACTACGCTCCAGCAACCGGTGGTTCCGTTCTATCGCGGTTGCCACGTTGAGATCACTGAGGCTCTTCATTAAGACCATTCTACTGCTAATGTTTGTCTGTGGAGACTGCATGGCTGTTTTCTTGATTTTATGCACCTGTCAGCAGCAGGTGTGGCTGAAATAGCCAGAATCCACTCATTTGAAGGGGTGTCCACATACTGCTATATACACAGTATATTGTCGTCAGAATTGTTTTTGTAAAAGATTTAAATGACTAGAAAGTGGATGTGAAAACATTGCATTATGTAACTGCTTGTAGTAGAGCAAGTTAACTGTATAGTATTTTGAAGTTTATATAACAACCATGATGCTTATAATCATGTACTGTATTATGGATCTGATTTGAAGCAGGTATTATGGATCTGATTTGAAGCAGGTATTATGGATCTGATTTGAAGCAGGTATTAGGGATCTGATTTGAAGCAGGTATTATGGATCTGATTTGAAGCAGGTATTATGGATCTGATTTGAAGCCAGTATTATGGATCTGATTTGAAGCAGGTATTATGTATCTGATCTGAAGCAGGTATTATGGATCTGATCTGAAGCAGGTATTATGGATCTGATTTGAAGCAGGTATTATGGGATCTGATTTGAAGCAGGTATTATGGATCTGATTTGAAGCAGGTATTATGGATCTGATCTGAAGCAGGTATTATGTATCTGATCTGAAGCAGGCATTATGGATCTGATTTGAAGCAGGTATTATGGATCTGATTTGAAGCAGGTATTATGGATCTGATTTCAAGCAGGCATTATGTATCTGATTTGAAGCAGGTATTATGGATCTGATTTGAAGCAGGTATTAGGGATCTGATTTGAAGCAGGTATTATGGATCTGATTTGAAGCAGGTATTATGTATCTGATTTGAAGCAGGTATTAGGGATCTGATTTGAAGCAGGCATTATGGATCTGATTTGAAGCAGGTATTATGTATCTGATTTGAAGCAGGTATTAGGGATCTGATTTGAAGCAGGTATTATGGATCTGATTTGAAGCAGGTATTATGGATCTGATTTGAAGCAGGCATTATGGATCTGATCTGAAGCAGGCATTATGGATCTGATTTGAAGCAGGTATTATGGATCTGACCTGAAGCAGGCATTATGGATCTGATCTGAAGCAGGCATTATGGATCTGATCTGAAGCAGGTATTATGGATCTGATTTGAAGCAGGCATTATGGATCTGATTTGAAGCAGGTATTATGGATCTGATTTGAAGCAGGCATTATTCACATTTACATTTACATTTAAGTCATTTAGCAGACACTCTTATCCAGAGCGACTTACAAATTGGTGCATTCACCTTATGACATCCAGTGGAACAGCCACTTTACAATAGTGCATCTAAATCTTTTAGGGGGGGTGAGAAGGATTACTTATCCTATCCTAGGTATTCCTTAAAGAGATGGGGTTTCAGGTGTCTCCGGAAGGTGGTGATTTGAAGCAGGTATTATTGTATAGTTACCTTTCACTCCAGAGATCCTTTGCATGGCTTGGATTTGGGATCTTAGAGGAGGTAAGGCTGGGAATCAGATCTGTAGCCGGTGTATCAAATGGCACCCTATTCCCTACAAAGTGTAATACTTTTGAACGGGGGCCGTGAGGCTCTGTGTAGGGAACAGTGTTCCATTTGGGAAGAAGTCAAAGAGTACAGGACAAACCCCTCATAAGCTGTGCACAGCAGTCTTGGGTTCAAATAGTATTTGTTTCCTTTCAAATATTTTTAAGTGCTTGATTGATATTGCCTGTGGTGCCGATGTGCAGGGCTTGAACTTTTGAGACTATTCCATTGGTTCTACTGCGCCAGGCAAGCTCGATCATGTGGAGCAAAAGCATTTAGAAAGAAAACAAATACTGCCTGAACAAGTCGGTTGGAGCGACGCTGCAGCCAGCTGTGGAGACCAAAAGCCCTCGCCAGTCAACTGAAAACAAGGATCAGGATGCAGAGAGAAGGGTTACACTGGGTTTGAGTTCGTCCTCTGAACAAACGCTCTAAATGACTTTCTCATGTCAGCCCGAGACTACAACGTCAGTCGAATATCAATATTTACCGTTTTGGACTGTTTGGTTGGGCACATGTTTTAAAACAACACAAGAAATATCAACAAAGGACTGGACAATAAGACTGAGGGGAACACAGGACACTGAGTCTAGCAGCAGGGAAAATGACCTCCATGATTGTCAAACATATCTGCACTGTTGGGAGTTCTGAATCCAGACTATTGTTTTATTCCGAATCCAGACTATTTGGCTAAGGTGTATGTAAACTTCCGACTTCAACTGTATATATACGCAGTTGAAGTCAGAAGATTACCTACACCTTAGCCAAATACATTTAAACTCAGTTTTTCACAATTTCTGACATTTAATCCTAGTAAAAATCCCCTTTCTTAGGTCAGTTAGGATCACCACTTTATTTTAAGAATGTAAACTGGCAGAATAACAGTAGAGAATTATTTATTTACATTACATTACATTACATTTACATTACATTACATTACATTTAGTTTACATACACTCAATTAGTATTTGGTAGCATTGCTTTTAAATTGTTCAATTTGGGACAAATGTTTTGGGTAGCCATCCACAGGCTTCCTACAATATGTTGGGTACATTTTGGCCCATCCCTCCTGACAGAGCTGGTGTAACTGAGTCAGGTTTGTAGGCCTCCTTGCTCGCACATGCTTTTTCATTTGTGCCCACAAACTTTCTATAGGATTGAGGTCAGGGCTTTGTGATGGCCACTCCAATACCTTGACTGTGTTGTCCTTAAGGCATTTTGCCACAACTTTGGAAGTATGCTTGGGGTCATTGTCCATTTGGAAGACCCATTTTGGACCAGCTTTAACTTCCTGACTGATGTCTTGAGATATTACTTCAATATATCCACATAATTTTCCTCCTTCATGACGCCATCTATTTTGTGAAGTGCAAATCCCTCCTGCAGCAAAGCACCCCAACAACATGATGCTGACACCCCGTGCTTCACGGTTGGGATGGTGTTCTTCGGCTTGCAAGCCTCCGCCTTTTCCCTCCAAACATAACGATGTTCATTATGGCCAAACAGTTCTATTTTTGTTTCATCAGACCTGAGGACATTTCTCCAAAAAGTATGATCTTTGTCCCCATGTGTATTTGCAAACCATAGTCTGTCTTTTTAATGGTGGTTTTGGAGTAGTGGCTTCTTCCTTGTTGAGTGACCTTTCAGGTTATGACAATATAGGACTTGTTTTACTGTGGATATAGATACGTTCGTACCTGTTTCCTCCAGCATCTTCACAAGGTCCTTTGCTGTTGTTCTGGGATTGATTTGCACTTTTCGCACCAAAGTACGTTCATCTCTAGGAGACCGAACGGGTCTCCTTCCTGAGCGGTATGACTGCTTCTTGGTCCCATGGTGTTTATAATTGCATACTATTGTTTGTACAGATGAACGTGGTACCTTCAGGTGTTTGGAAATTGCTCACAAGGATGAACCAGACTTGTGGAGGTCTACAATTTTTCTGAGGTCTTGGCTGATTTCTTTTGATTTTCCCATGATGTCAAGCAAAGAGGCACTGAGTTTGAAGCTAGGCCTTGACATACATCCACAGGTTCACCTCCAATTGACTCAAATTATGCCAATTAGCCTATCAGAAGCTTCTAAAGCCATGACACCATTTTCTGGAATTTTCCAAGCTGTTTAAAGGCACAGTCAACTTAGTGTATGTAAACTTCTGACCCACTGGAATTGTGATACAGTAAATTATAAGTGAAATAATCTGTCTGTAAACAATTGTTGGAAAATGACTTGTGTCATGCACAATGTAGATGTTCTAACCGACTTGCTAAAACTATAGTTTGTTAACACGAAATTTGTGGAATGACTCCAACCTAAGTGTAAGTAAACTACCGACTTCAACTGTATATATATATTTATATATTATTTTAAATAATGTATTGGCACACTGGATAGGTGCAATGAAATGTTTTGTTTTACAGGTTACAGGGTCAGCCTTGCTCAAGGGCACGTCGACAGATTTTTCACATTGTCTGCTCAGGTATTCAAATGTCTGTGTGCAAGAACGTCTCGTGGTGGTGTTGCAGGCTTCGGGTCCTTGTGGAAGTTAGCTGAGAGACTCTGTGTTGCCAGGCTTCGGCTCCTTGTGGAGGTTGGCTGTGAAACTCTCTGTGTTGCCAGGCTTCGGCTCCTTGTGGAGGTTGGCTGAGAGACTCTGTGTTGCCAGGCTTCGGCTCCTTGTGGAGGTTGGCTGAGAGACTCTGTGTTGCCAGGCTTCGGCTCCTTGTGGAGGTTGGCTGAGAGACTCTGTGTTGCCAGGCTTCGGCTCCTTGTGGAGGTTGGCTGAGAGACTCTGTGTTGCCAGGCTTCGGCTCCTTGTGGAGGTTGGCTGAGAGACTCTGTGTTGCCAGGCTTCGGCTCCTTGTGGAGGTTGGCTGTGAAACTCTCTGTGTTGCCAGGCTTCGGCTCCTTGTGGAGGTTGGCTGAGAGACTCTGTGTTGCCAGGCTTCGGCTCCTTGTGGAGGTTGGCTGAGAGACTCTGTGTTGCCAGGCTTGGGCTCCTTGTGGAGGTTGGCTGAGAGACTCTGTGTTGCCAGGCTTCGGCTCCTTGTGGAGGTTGGCTGAGAGACTCTGTGTTGCCAGGCTTCGGCTCCTTGTGGAGGTTGGCTGAGAGACTCTGTGTTGCCAGGCTTCGGCTCCTTGTGGAGGTTGGCTGAGAGACTCTGTGTTGCCAGGCTTCGGCTCCTTGTGGAGGTTGGCTGAGAGACTCTGTGTTGCCAGGCTTCGGCTCCTTGTGGAGGTTGGCTGAGAGACTCTGTGTTGCCAGGCTTCGGCTCCTTGTGGAGGTTGGCTGAGAGACTCTGTGTTGCCAGGCTTCGGCTCCTTGTGGAGGTTGGCTGAGAGACTCTGTGTTGCCAGGCTTCGGCTCCTTGTGGAGGTTGGCTGAGAGACTCTGTGTTGCCAGGCTTCGGCTCCTTGTGGAGGTTGGCTGAGAGACTCTGTGTTGCCAGGCTTCGGCTCCTTGTGGAGGTTGGCTGAGAGACTCTGTGTTGCCAGGCTTCGGCTCCTTGTGGAGGTTGGCTGTGAAACTCTCTGTGTTGTCAGGCCTCCAAGTGGACATTGGCTGAGAGACTCTCTGTGTTGCCAGGCCTCCAAGTGGACATTGGCTGAGAGACTCTCTGTGTTGCCAGGCCTCCTAGTGGACGTTAGCTGAGAGACTCTCTGTGTTGCCAGGCCTCCAAGTGGACATTGGCTGAGAGACTCTCTGTGTTGCCAGGCCTCCAAGTGGACATTGGCTGAGAGACTCTCTGTGTTGCCAGGCCTCCTAGAGGACATTAGCTGAGAGACTCTCTGTGTTGCCAGGCCTCCTAGTGGACGTTGTCTGTGTTGCCAGGTCTCCTAGAGGACGTTAGCTGAGAGACTCTCTGTGTTGCCAGTTCTCCTAGAGGACGTTGGCTGAGAGACTCTCTGTGTTGCCAGGCCTCCTAGAGGACGTTGGCTGAGAGACTCTCTGTGTTGCCAGTTCTCCTAGAGGACGTTGGCTGAGAGACTCTCTGTGTTGCCAGGCTTGGGCTCTACCGTATGTTGGAGGATGTGGGTTCTCTTTCTCTCGTTCTTTCTCTTTTTTGAGTTTGAGTGCAATATGGAAGTCAGAGAAGGAAAGAAAGGGCAACAGAGGGAGGGAGGGAAATAGGTGTGCTGATGAAGGGGTAGAAGTTTTGGGTCTGGGACCAATTGAGAAGTCTGGCAGCTCCTTCCTGTAACATACCTTTATGGTGGGAGAGAGAGAGAGAGAGAGAGAGAGGGGAGGTGGCGGGGTAGAGAGAGAGAGGGGGGGTAGAGAGAGGGGGGGGCAGGGTAGAGAGAGGGGGAGTAGAGAGAGAGGGGCGGGGCGGGGTAGAGAGAGAGAGAGGAGAGAGAGAGAGAGAGAGAGAGAGAGAGAGAGAGATGAGAGGAGAGTGGATGTAGAGAGAGAGAGAGAGAGGGGGTGGATGTAGAGAGAGAGAGAGGGGGGAGGTAGAGAGAGAGAGAGAGGGGGGAGGTAGAGAGAGAGAGAGAGAGAGAGAGTGAGAGAGAGGGGAGGGGGTGGTAGAGAGAGAGGAGTCATGTCGAGATACTGTATCATCTCTCCAACACATACTCCATTTCACTGTTCCTGTCCTGACAGTAGACTGGTTTCATGACAGTAGACCGGTTTCATGACAGTGGACTAGTTTTATGTGAAGTCCGCTATTTTCTCTTCAGCCATTTTGCAGACGCTCTTATCCAGATCATTTTACTGTAGGGTGGGTTACATTCAAAACAAATCGCAGACTGTTCTGCCTTATTAATGCCAGAACACTTCTTCTTCAGGGAAATTCCCAGCCATATTGTAACGGCCGTTGGTAGTGGAAGGAGGTGAGGACCAATGCGCAGCGTGGTAAGTGTCCATCTTTATAATAAAGTAAATGAACACAGAACAAAAACAACAAGGTGAGCAGAACGAAAAACGGTTAAACCACTCAACAGAAAACAATCACCCACAACTCAAGGGTGAAAACAAGCTGCCTAAGTATGGTTCTCAATCAGGGACAATGATTGACAGCTGCCTCTGATTGAGAACCATACCAGGCCAAACACAGAAATACCAAATCATAGAAAAACGAACATAGACAACCCACCCCAACTCACGCCCTGACCAACCTAAAACAGAGACATAACAAAGAACTAAGGACAGGACGTGACACACGTCTATAGTAAACATACAGAACGATCTACTGTGCTGTACAGGTAAAGGCATTCAATCAAAGCTGCATAAGTACTGGACAGACCTATTACCTAACAGCTGTACTTCAGGAAGAACCTGATACCCAGCCGTATCTACAGTAATCCTTAACATGCATCAGGTTACACAGGGACTGACTCTCTGACTGTGGTAGCAGAATGTCTATACTAAACATGCATCAGTTTACATGGGGACTGACTCTCTGACTGTGGTAGCAGAATGTCTATACTAAACATGCATCAGTTTACATAGGGACTGACTCTCTGACTGTGGTAGAAGACTGTCTATACTAAACATGCATCGGTTTACATGGGGACTGACTCTCCGACTGTGGTAGCAGTATGTCTATGTTGTCTGACATGTCCCCATTAACCGGTGGATGGATAAGATGCTTGATTTCCTGTTGAGGTGGCTGGGTGGAGATTTGATTTCCTGTTGAGGTGGCTGGCTGGAGATTTGATTTCCTGTCCATTGACCAGTTTTGATGAGATTGACCCTGAGGTCTTGAACTTGTTCTCTGTTATGGGGATGCCACATTCCCCACAGTACCACATTCCCTACAGTACCACATTCCCCACAACACCACATTCCCCACAGTTCCACATTCCCTACAGTACCACATTCCCCACAACACCACATTCCCTACAGTACCACATTCCCCACAACACCACATTCCCGACAGTACCACATTCCACGACAGTACCACATTCCCCACAGTACCACATTCCCCGACAGTACCACATTCCCGACAGCACCACATTCCCCACAACACCACATTCCCCAAAGTACCACATTCCCGACAGTACCACATTCCCCACACCACCACATTCCCCACAGTACCACATTCCCGACAGTACCACATTCCCGACAGTACTACATTCCCCACAGCACCACATCCCCCACAACACCACATTCCCCCAACACCACATTCCCCACACCACCACATTCCCACAACACCACATTCCTCACAACACCACATTCCCCACAACACCACATTCCCCACAGTACCACAGTCCCCACAACACCACATTCCCCACAGCACCACATTCCCCACAGCACCACATTCCCCCACAGCACAACATTCCCCACAACACCACATTCCCCACAACACCACATTCCCCACAACACCACATTCCCCACAGCACCACATTCCCCACAGCACCACATTCCCCACAGTACCACATTCCCGACAGTACCACATTCCCCACAGCACCACATTCCCCACAACACCACATTCCCCACAACACCACATTCCCCACAACACCACATTCCCCACAGCACCACATTCCCCACAGCACCACATTCCCCACAGTACCACATTCCCGACAGTACCACATTCCCCACAACACCACATTACCACAACACCACATTTCCGACAGCACCACATTCCCGACAGCACCACATTCCCCACAACACCACATTCCCCACAACACCACATTCCCCACAGCACTACATTCCCACAACACCACATTCCCCACAGTACCACATTCCGGACAACACCACATTCCCCCAAACACCACATTCCCGACAACACCACATTCCCAAAACACCACATTCCCACAATACCACATTCCCCACAACACCACATTCCCGACAGTACAACATTCCCGACAGCACCACATTCCTGACAGCACCACATTCCCCCACAACACCACATTCCCCACAACACCACATTCCCCACAGCACTACATTCCCCACAACACCACATTCCCCACAGTACCACATTCCCCACAGCACCACATTCCCGACAGTACCACATTCCCCACAGCACCACATTCCGACAACACCACATTCCCCACAACACCACATTCCCAACAGTGCCACATTCCCCACAACACCACATTCCCCACAGTACTACATTCCCCACAACACCACATTCCCCACAACACCACATTCCCCACAACACCACATTCCCCACAACACCACATTCCCGACAGTGCCACATTCCCCACAGTACCACATTCCCCACAGCACCACATTCCCCACAGCACTACATTCCCCACAACACCACATTCCCGACAACGCACATTCCCCACAACACCACATTCCCCACAACACCACATTCCCCACACCACATTCCCCAACACCACATTCCCCACAGCACCACATTCCCCACAACACACATTCCCCACAGCACCACATTCCCCACAACACCACATTCCCTTCAGTGCCACATTCCCCACACACCACATTCCCAACAGTACCACATTCCCCACAACACCACATTCCCCACAACACCACATTCCCAACAGTACCACATTCCCCACAGCACCACATTCCCCACAGCACCACATTCCCCACAGTACCACATTCCCGACAGTACCACATTCCCCACAGCACCACATTCCCCACAACACCACATTCCCCACAACACCACATTCCCCACAACACCACATTCCCCACAGCACCACATTCCCCACAGCACCACATTCCCCACAGTACCACATTCCCGACAGTACCACATTCCCCACAACACCACATTACCACAACACCACATTTCCGACAGCACCACATTCCCGACAGCACCACATTCCCCACAACACCACATTCCCCACAACACCACATTCCCCACAGCACTACATTCCCCACAACACCACATTCCCCACAGTACCACATTCCCCGACAACACCACATTCCCCAAAACACCACATTCCCGACAACACCACATTCCCGACAACACCACATTCCCCCAAAACACCACATTCCCCACAATGCCACATTCCCACAACACCACATTCCCGACAGTACAACATTCCCGACAGCACCACATTCCCGACAGCACCACATTCCCCACAACACCACATTCCCCACAGCACCACATTCCCCACAGCACTACATTCCCCACAACACCACATTCCCCACAGTACCACATTCCCCACAGCACCACATTCCCGACAGTACCACATTCCCCACAGCACCACATTCCCGACAACACCACATTCCCCACAACACCACATTCCCCAACAGTACCACATTCCCCACAACACCACATTCCCCACAGTACTACATTCCCCACAACACCACATTCCCCACAACACCACATTCCCCACAACACCACATTCCCCACAACACCACATTCCCGACAGTACCACATTCCCCACAGTACCACATTCCCCACAGCACCACATTCCCCACAGCACTACATTCCCCACAACACCACATTCCCGACAGCACTACATTCCCCACAACACCACATTCCCCACAACACCACATTCCCCACACCACATTCCCCACAACACCACATTCCCCAGCACCACATTCCCCACAACACCACATTCCCCACAACACCACATTCCCCGCAACACCACATTCCCTTCAGTACCACATTCCCTTCAGTACCACATTCCCCACAACACCACATTCCCAACAGTACCACATTCCCCACAACACCACATTCCCCACAACACCACATTCCCAACAGTACCACATTCCCCATGTGGTCCTTCTGTGCTCAGTTGGTAGAGCATGGCGCTTGTAACGCCAGGATAGTGGGTTCGATTCCCGGGACCACCCATCGTAGAATGTATGCACACATGACTGTAAGTCGCTTTGGATAAAGCGTCTGCTAAATGGCATATATTATATTATATTAACACCACATTCCCCACAGCACTACATTCCCACAACACCACATTCCCCACAGCACTACATTCCCCACAACACCACATTCCCCACAACACCACATTCCCAACAGTACCACATTCCCCACAACACCACATTCCCCACAGCACTTCATTCCCCACAACACCACATTCCCCACAGCAGTCCGGGACCCAGTGCCAGTAGATGTCCAAGCAGCTCTGTGTTGTTAAAGCAGAGCCTGTTCTTCCTTTCGGTCAGTCTGTTGCTGCAACCAAACAGTTCGTAAATATTTTCATGTGGAAGGTTATCATAACATGACCTTATGAACAGGCAAAACAAAGTATTCCTCTCTCCCCTTCTCCTTTGGTATTTAGAACCCCCTCTCTCTGTCTGTCTGTCTGTCTGTCTGTCTGTGTCTCTCTGTCTCTCTGTCTGTCTGTCTCTCTGTCTGTCTGTCTCTCTGTCTCTCTGTCCCTCTGTCTCTCTGTCTCTCTGTCCCTCTGTCTCTCTCTCTCTGTCTCTCTCTGTCTCTCTCTCCCTCTCTCTCTCTCTCTCTCTCTCTCTCTCTCTCTCTAATATAATAATATAATAATATATGCCATTTAGCTGGCGCTTTTATCCAAAGCGACTTACAGTCATGTGTGCATACATTCTACATATGGGTGGTCCCGGGATCGAACCCACTACCCTGGCGTTACAAGCGCCATGCTCTACCAACTGTCTCTGTCTCTCTCTTCCCCTCTCTCTGTCTCTCTCTGTCTCTCTCTTCTCCCCTCTCTGTCTCTCTCTATCTCTCTTCCCCCTCTCTCTGTCTCTCTCTTCTCCCCTCTCTGTCTCTCTCTATCTCTCTGTCTCTCTCACTCTCTTTCTCCTTCCCCCCTCTCTCTCTCTCCCCTCCCCCACTCCAGGTCTTTCTTTCTCCCTCTACGCTCTCCCCCCTCTCTCTCTCTCTCCTCTCTCTCTCTCACTCCTACCTCCCCCACCCCCCTCTCCCCCTGTCCCCTCTCTCCCTCTCTCTTTCTCTCTCTCCCCCGTCCCTCTCTCTCTCCCCCTCCCTCCCTCCTTCCCGTCCCCTCTCTCTCTCGCTCTCCCCCCGTCCCCTCTCTTTCTCTCTCCCCCTCCCTCCTTCCCATCCCCCCTCCCTCCTTCCCTTCCCCTCTCTCTTCCCCCCTTCTCTCTCCATCCATCCTTCCTCTCATTAAGAGGTAAAATAAGAGTGTAGTTTTATGCCAGAAGGAACGTGTCTACTCTGCTGCCAGACCAGCCAGGACCTCTCTAGAGCGTTACCCAACACACAGGCATCCACCCGGCTCCATTAAGTAGGTCAGGAAGATGAAACCTTGGCCATTTCTTACAGCCCCCACAAATGTATTTTGGAAGGGAGCCCCCAGCCATCCTAGTGCACTAACCCCCTAGGACCTCAGCCCCAGACCCAGACCCAAACTCTAGGACCTCAGCCCCAGACCCAGACCCAAACTCTAGGACCTCAGCCCCAGACCCAGACCCAAACTCTAGGACCTCAGCCCCAGACCCAGACCCAAACTCTAGGACCTCAGCCCCAGCCCCAGACCCAAACTCTAGGACCTCAGCCCCAGACCCAGACCCAAACTCTAGGACCTCAGCCCCAGACCCAGACCCAAACTCTAGGACCTCAGCCCCAGACCCAAACTCTAGGACCTCAGCCCCAGACCCAAACTCTAGGACCTCAGCCCCAGACCCAAACTCTAGGACCTCAGCCCCAGACCCAGACCCAAACTCTAGGACCTCAGCCCCAGACCCAAACTCTAGGACCTCAGCCCCAGACCCAAACTCTAGGACCTCAGCCCCAGCCCCAGACTCTAGGACCTCAGCCCCAGCCCCAGACCCAAACTCTAGGACCTCAGCCCCAGACCCAAACTCTAGGACCCACGAGGGCCCCAGCCCCAGACTCTAGGACCCACGAGGGCCCCAGCCCCAGACTCTAGGACCCACGAGGGCCCCAGCCCCAGACTCTAGGACCCACGGGGCCCCAGCCCCAGCCCCAGACCCAGACTCTAGGACCCATGAGGGCCCCAGCCCCAGACTCTAGGACCTACGAGGGCCCCAGCCCCAGACTCTAGGACCCACGAGGGCCCCAGCCCCAGACTCTAGGACCCACGAGGGCCCTCAGCCCCAGACTCTAGGACCCACGAGGGCCCCAGCCCCAGACTCTAGGACCCACGAGGGCCCCAGACCCAGACTCTAGGACCCACGAGGGCCCCAGACCCAGACTCTAGGACCCACGAGGGCCCCAGACCCAGACTCTAGGACCCACGGGCCCCAGACCCAGACTCTAGGACCCACGAGGGCCCCAGACCCAGACTCTAGGACCCACGAGGGCCCCAGCCCCAGACTCTAGGACCCACGAGGGCCCCAGACCCAGACTCTAGGACCCACGAGGGCCCCAGACCCAGACTCTAGGACCCACGAGGGCCCCAGACCCAGACTCTAGGACCCACGAGGGCCCCAGACCTAGACTCTAGGACCCACGAGGGCCCCAGACCCAGACTCTAGGACCCACGAGGGCCCCAGACCCAGACTCTAGGACCCACGAGGGCCCCAGCCCCAGACTCTAGGACCCACGAGGGCCCCAGACCCAGACTCTAGGACCCACGAGGGCCCCAGACCCAGACTCTAGGATCCACGAGGGCCCCAGACCCAGACTCTAGGACCCACGAGGGCCCCAGACCCAGACTCTAGGACCCACGAGGGCCCCAGCCCCAGACTCTAGGACCCACGAGGGCCCCAGACCCAAACTCTAGGACCCACGAGGGCCCCAGACCCAGACTCTAGGACCCACGAGGGCCCCAGACCCAAACTCTAGGACCCACGAGGCCCCAGACCCAGACTCTAGGACCCACGAGGGGCCCCAGACCCAAACTCTAGGACCCACGAGGGCCCCAGCCCCAGACTCTAGGACCCACGAGGGCCCCAGCCCCAGACTCTAGGGACCCACGAGGGCCCCAGCCCCAGACTCTAGGACCCACGAGGGCCCCAGCCCCAGACTCTAGGACCCACGAGGGCCCCAGCCCCAGCCCCAGACCCAGACTCTAGGACCCACGAGGGCCCCAGCCCCAGACTCTAGGACCCACGAGGGCCCTCATGCGTTCAAATGTACCTCCAATCAGGCCGCTAATAATCTTGAGAGCTCCCAAAAAATATTCTGGAAAGGGAGCTCCAGACCCCTGCCTTTAGCTCCCAGTGTCCCATACCCAGTTTCACTTCCCCTTCCCCAGCCTTTAACCCCTAATATAGAACACAGACCCCAGCCTTTAAAATCTCCCTGCAGTCAGGCCTCAGGACCAGGCCTCCAGACACCCCTGGGACTGCAGTGTTGAATCCATTAGAGATGTCTTACCCCTGGCCTGGATCACTAGTTATGGTCTGTCTGTTCTGACCCTGTACCATGGTTTTACATTCAGTCCAAATAGAGACTTGGGCAGTCTTATCTGACCCTGTTGCATGGGTTTAGTTGGTTTGGCCCCTCTACCATGGGTTTAGTTGGTTTGGCCCCTCTACCATGGGTTTAGTTGGTTTGGCCCCTCTACCATGGGTTTAGTTGGTTTGACCCCTCTACCATGGGTTTAGTTGGTTTGGCCCCTCTACCATGGGTTTAGTTGGTTTGGCCCCTCTACCATGGGGTTAGCTGGTTTGGCCCCTCTACCATGGGGTTAGTTGGTTTGGCCCCTCTACCATGGGTTTAGTTGGTTTGGCCCCTCTACCATGGGTTTAGTTGGTTTGGCCCCTCTACCATGGGTTTAGTTGGTTTGGCCCCTCTACCATGGGTTAGTTGGTTTGGCCCCTCTACCATGGGGTTAGTTGGTTTGGCCCCTCTACCATGGGTTTAGTTGGTTTGGCCCCTCTACCATGGGTTTAGTTGGTTTGGCCCCTCTACCATGGTTTTAGTTGGTTTGGCCCCTCTACCATGGGTTTAGTTGGTTTTAGTTGGTTTGGCCCCTCTATCATGGGTTTAGTTGGTTTGGCCCCTCTACCATGGGTTTAGTTGGTTTGGCCCCTCTACCATGGGTTTAGTTGGTTTGGCCCCACTACCATGGGTTTAGTTGGTTTGGCCCCTCTACCATGGGTTTAGTTGGTTTTAGTTGGTTTGGCCCCTCTATCATGGGTTTAGTTGGTTTGGCCCCTCTACCATGGGTTTAGATGGTTCGGCCCCTCTACCATGGGTTTAGTTGGTTTGGCCCCTCTACCATGGGTTTAGTTGGTTTGGCCCCTCTACCATGGGTTTAGTTGGTTTGGCCCCTCTACCATGGGTTTAGTTGGTTTGGCCCCTCTACCATGGTTTTAGTTGGTTTGGCCCCTCTACCATGGTTTTAGTTGGTTTGGCCCCTCTACCATGGGTTAGTTGGTTTGGCCCCTCTACCATGGGTTTAGTTGGTTTTAGTTGGTTTGGCCCCTCTACCATGGCTTTAGTTGGTTTGGCCCCTCTACCATGGGTTTAGTTGGTTTTAGTTGGTTTGGCCCCTCTACCATGGGTTTAGTTGGTTTGGCCCCTCTACCATGGGTTTAGTTGGTTTTAGTTGGTTTGGCCCCTCTACCATGGGTTTAGTTGGTTTGGCCCCTCTACCGTGGTTTTAGTTGGTTTGGCCCCTCTACCATGGGTTTAGTTGGTTTTAGTTGGTTTGGCCTCTCTATCATGGGTTTAGTTGGTTTGGCCCCTCTACCATGGGTTTAGTTGGTTTGGCCCCTCTACCATGGGTTTAGTTGGTTTGGCCCCACTACCATGGGTTTAGTTGGTTTGGCCCCTCTACCATGGGTTTAGTTGGTTTTAGTTGGTTTGGCCCCTCTATCATGGGTTTAGTTGGTTTGGCCCCTCTACCATGGGTTTAGTTGGTTTGGCCCCTCTACCATGGGTTTTAGTTGGTTTGGCCCCTCTACCATGGGTTTAGTTGGTTTGGCCCCTCTACCATGGTTTTAGTTGGTTTGGCCCCTCTACCATGGGGTTAGTTGGTTTGGCCCCTCTACCATGGGTTTAGTTGGTTTGGCCCCTCTACCATGGGTTTAGTTGGTTTGGCCCCTCTACCATGGTTTTAGTTGGTTTGGCCCCTCTACCATGGGGTTAGTTGGTTTGGCCCCTCTACCATGGGTTTAGTTGGTTTGGCCCCTCTACCATGGGTTTAGTTGGTTTGGCCCCTCTACCATGGGTTTAGTTGGTTTGGCCCCTCTACCATGGTTTAGTTGGTTTGGCCCCTCTACCATGGGTTTAGTTGGTTTTAGTTGGTTTGGCCCCTCTATCATGGGTTTAGTTGGTTTGGCCCCTCTACCATGGGTTTAGTTGGTTTGGCCCCTCTACCATGGGTTTAGTTGGTTTGGCCCCACTACCATGGGTTTAGTTGGTTTGGCCCCTCTACCATGGGTTTAGTTGGTTTTAGTTGGTTTGGCCCCTCTGTCATGGGTTTAGTTGGTTTGGCCCCTCTACCATGGGTTTAGTTGGTTTGGCCCCTCTACCATGGGTTTAGTTGGTTTGGCCCCACTACCATGGGTTTAGTTGGTTTGGCCCCTCTACCATGGGTTTAGTTGGTTTGGCCCCTCTACCATGGGTTTAGTTGGTTTTAGTTGGTTTGGCCCCTCTATCATGGGTTTAGTTGGTTTGGCCCCTCTACCATGGGTTTAGTTGGTTTGGCCCCTCTACCATGGTTTTATTTGGTTTGGCCCCTCTACCATGGGTTTAGTTGGTTTGGCCCCTCTACCATGGGTTAGTTGGTTTGGCCCCTCTACCATGGGTTTAGTTGGTTTTAGTTGGTTTGGCCCCTCTACCATGGGTTTAGTTGGTTTTAGTTGGTTTGGCCCCTCTACAATGGTTTTAGTTGGTTTGCCCCCTCTACCATGGGTTTAGTTGGTTTTAGTTGGTTTGGCCCCTCTATCATGGGTTTAGTTGGTTTGGCCCCTCTACCATGGGTTTAGTTGGTTTTAGTTGGTTTGGCCCCTCTATCATGGGTTTAGTTGGTTTGGCCCCTCTACCATGGGTTTAGTTGGTTTGGCCCCTCTACCATGGGTTTAGTTGGTTTGGCCCCTCTACCATGGGTTTAGTTGGTTTGGCCCCTCTACCATGGTTTTAGTTGGTTTGGCCCCTCTACCATGGGTTTAGTTGGTTTGGCCCCTCTACCATGGGTTTAGTTGGTTTGGCCCCTCTACCATGGGTTTAGTTGGTTTGGCCCCACTACCATGGGTTTAGTTGGTTTGGCCCCTCTACCATGGGTTTAGTTGGTTTTAGTTGGTTTGGCCCCTCTATCATGGGTTTAGTTGGTTTGGCCCCTCTACCATGGGTTTAGTTGGTTTGGCCCCTCTACCATGGGTTTAGTTGATTTGGCCCCTCTACCATGGGTTTAGTTGGTTTGGCCCCTCTACCATGGTTTTAGTTGGTTTGGCCCCTCTACCATGGTTTTAGTTGGTTTGGCCCCTCTACCATGGGTTTAGTTGGTTTGGCCCCTCTACCATGGGTTTAGTTGGTTTTAGTTGGTTTGGCCCCTCTATCATGGGTTTAGTTGGTTTGGCCCCTCTACCATGGGTTTAGTTGGTTTGGCCCCTCTACCATGGGTTTAGTTGGTTTGGCCCCACTACCATGGGTTTAGTTGGTTTGGCCCCTCTACCATGGGTTTAGTTGGTTTGGCCCCTCTACCATGGGTTTAGTTGGTTTGGCCCCTCTACCATGGGTTTAGTTGGTTTGGCCCCTCTACCATGGGTTTAATTGGTTTGGCCCCTCTACCATGGGTTTAGTTGGTTTGGCCCCTCTACCATGGGTTTAGTTGGTTTGGCCCCACTACCATGGGTTTAGTTGGTTTGGCCCCTCTACCATGGGTTTAGTTGGTTTTAGTTGGTTTGGCCCCTCTATCATGGGTTTAGTTGGTTTGGCCCCTCTACCATGGGTTTAGTTGGTTTGGCCCCTCTACCATGGGTTTAGTTGGTTTGGCCCCTCTACCATGGGTTTAGTTGGTTTGGCCCCTCTACCATGGGTTTAGTTGGTTTGGCCCCTCTACCATGGGTTTAGTTGGTTTGGCCCCTCTACCATGGGTTTAGTTGGTTTGGCCCCACTACCATGGGTTTAGTTGGTTTGGCCCCTCTACCATGGGTTTAGTTGGTTTGGCCCCTCTACCATGGGTTTAGTTGGTTTGGCCCCTCTACCATGGGTTAGTTGGTTTGGCCCCTCTACCATGGGTTTAGTTGGTTTTAGTTGGTTTGGCCCCTCTACCATGGGTTTAGATGGTTTGGCCCCTCTACCATGGGGTTAGTTGGTTTGGCCCCTCTACCATGGGTTAGTTGGTTTGGCCCCTCTACCATGGGTTTAGTTGGTTTGGCCCCTCTACCATGGGTTTAGTTGGTTTGGCCCCTCTACCATGGGTTAGTTGGTTTGGCCCCTCTACCATGGAGTTAGTTGGTTTGGCCCCTCTACCATGGGTTTAGTTGGTTTGGCCCCTCTACCATGGGTTTAGTTGGTTTGGCCCCTCTACCATGGGTTTAGTTGGTTTGGCCCCTCTACCATGCGTTTAGTTGGTTTGGCCCCTCTACCATGGGTTTAGTTGGTTTGGCCCCTCTACCATGGGTTTAGTTGGTTTGGCCCCTCTACCATGGGTTTAGTTGGTTTGGCCCCTCTACCATGGGTTTAGTTGGTTTGACCCCTCTACCATGCGTTTAGTTGGTTTGGCCCCTCTACCATGGGTTTAGTTGGTTTGGCCCCTCTACCATGGGTTTAGTTGGTTTGGCCCCTCTACCATGGGGTTAGTTGGTTTGGCCCCTCTACCATGGGTTTAGTTGGTTTGGCCCCTCTACAATGGGTTTAGTTGGTTTGGCCCCTCTACAATGGGTTTAGTTGGTTTGGCCCCTCTACCATGGGTTTAGTTGGTTTGGCCCCTCTACCATGGGTTACATCCAGTCACCTATTCATTTTCTCATGCAACGTATGCATACTACCATTCAGTGTTTTACTTGCTATATTGTATTTACTTTGCCACCATGGCCTTTTTGCCTTTACCTCCCTTCTCACCTCATTTGCTCACATTGTATATAGACTTGTTTCTACTGTATTATTGACTGTATGTTTGTTTTACTCCATGTGTAACTCTGTGTCGTTGTATCTGTTGAACTGCTTTGCTTTATCTTGGCCAGGTCACAGTTGTAAATGAGAACTTGTTCTCAACTAGCCTACCTGGTTAAATAAAGGTGAAAAAATAAAAATGAACATGATAGGGCTTAGATGACTGTGTGGTTGTATAGTGGGGTGTGTGTGTGTGTGT
>NW_026279999.1:0-12500 GCF_023373465.1 Oncorhynchus keta | reverse complement strand
CACCCAACCATCCATCCACCCAACCATCCTTCCTTCATCCATCCACCCTTCCTTCATCCATCCATCCACCCAACCATCCTTCCTATATCCATCCACCCAACCATCCTTCCTTCATCCATCCATCCACCCAACCATCCTTCAGTTATCCATCCATCCACCCAACCATCCTTCCTATATCCATCCACCCAACCATCCTTCCTATATCCATCCACCCAACCATCCTTCCTATATCCATCCACCCAACCATCCTTCCTTCCTTCATCCATCCATCCATCCATCCATCCATCCACCCAACCATCCTTCCTATATCCATCCACCCAACCATCCTTCCTTCCTTCATCCATCCATCCATCCATCCATCCATCCATCCATCCACCCAACCATCCTTCAGTTATCCATCCATTCACCCAACCATCCTTCCTATATCCATCCACCCAACCATCCTTCTTATATCCATCCATCCATCCACCCAACCAACCATCCTTCCTTCATCCATTCACCCAACCATCCTTCCTTCATCCATCCACCCAACCATCCTTCCTTCATCCATCCATCCACCCAACCATCCTTCCTTCATCCATCCATCCACCCATCCATCCTTCCTACATCCATCCATCCACCCAACCATCCTTCCTACATCCATCCATCCACCCAACCATCCTTCCTTCATCCATCCACCCAACCATCCTTCCTTCATCCATCCACCCAACCATCCTTCCTTCATCCATCCATCCACCCAACCATCCTTCCTATATCCATCCACCCAACCATCCTTCCTTCATCCATCCATCCACCCAACCATCCTTCAGTTATCCATCCATCCACCCAACCATCCTTCAGTTATCCATCCATCCACCCAACCATCCTTCCTATATCCATCCACCCAACCATCCTTCCATATCCATCCACCCAACCATCCTTCCTATATCCATCCACCCAACCATCCTTCCTTCCTTCATCCATCCATCCATCCATCCACCCAACCATCCTTCCCAACCATCCTTCAGTTATCCATCCATCCAGTCAACCATCCTTCATCCATTCACCCAACCATCCTTCCTATATCCATCCACCCAACCATCCTTCTTATATCCATCCATCCATCCACCCAACCAACCATCCTTCCTTCATCCATTCACCCAACCATCCTTCCTTCATCCATCCACCCAACCATCCTTCCTTCATCCATCCATCCACCCAACCATCCTTCCTTCATCCATCCATCCATCCATCCCATCCATCAATCCACCCAACCATCCTTCAGTTATCCATCCATCCACCCAACCATCCTTCCTATCCGTCCATCCACCCCTGTAACCATCCTTCCTTCATCCATCCATCCACCCAACCATCCTTCAGTTATCCATCCATCCACCCAACCATCCTTCCTATATCCATCCACCCAACCATCCTTCCTTCATCCATCCATCCATCCATCCACCCAACCATCCTTCCTATATCCATCCACCCAACCATCCTCCCTATATCCATCCATCCACCCAACCATCCTTCCTTCATCCATCCACCCAACCATCCTTTCTTCATCCGTCCATCCACCCAACCATCCTTCCTATATCCATCCACCCAACCATCCTTCCTTCATCCATCCATCCACCCAGCCATCCTTCCTATCCATCCATCCACCCAACCATCATCTTCCTATATCCATCCATCCACCCAACCATCCTTCCTTCATCCATCCACCCACCATCCTTTCTTCATCCATCCATCCACCCAACCATCCTTCCTATATCCATCCACCCAACCATCCCGTCCCTATATCCATCCATCCACCCAACCATCCTTCCTTCATCCATCCACCCAACCATCCTTTCTTCATCCGTCCATCCACCCAACCATCCTTCCTATATCCATCCACCCAACCATCCTTTTATTCATCCGTCCATCCACCCAACCATCCTTCCTATATCCATCCACCCAACCATCCTTCCTATATCCATCCACCCAACCATCCTTCCTATATCCATCCACCCAACCATCCTTCCTATATCCATCCACCCAACCATCCTTCCTATATCCATCCACCCAACCATCCTTCCTATATCCATCCACCCAACCATCCTTCCTATATCCATCCACCCAACCTTCCTATATCCATCCACCCAACCATCCTCCACTCCTATATCCATCCACCCAACCATCCTTCCTTCATCCATCCATCCACCCAACCATCCTTCAGTTATCCATCCATCCAGTCAACCATTCTTCATCCATCCACCCAACCATCCTTCCTTCATCCATTCATCCACCCAACCATCCTTCCTTCATCCATCCATCCACCCAACCATCCTTCCTTCATCCATCCATCCATCCACCCAACCATCCTTCAGTTATCCATCCATCCACCCAACCATCCTTCTATATCCATCCACCCAACCATCCTTCCTTCATCCATCCATCCACCCAACCATCCTTCAGTTATCCATCCATCCACCCAACCATCCTTCCTATATCCATCCACCCAACCATCCTTCCTTCATCCATCCATCCATCCATCCACCCAACCATCCTTCTGGGCTATATCCATCCACCCAACCATCTCCCTATATCCATCCATCCACCCAACCACCCTTCCTTCATCCATCCACCCAACCATCCTTCCTTCATCCGTCCATCCACCCAACCATCCTTCCTATATCCATCCGCCAACCATCCTTCCTTCATCCATCCATCCACCCAGCCATCCTTCAGTTATCCATCCACCCAACCATCCTTCTATATCCATCCACCCAACCATCCTTCAGTTATCCATCCATCCAGTCAACCATCCTTCATCCATCCACCCAACCATCCTTCCTATATCCATCCACCCAACCTTCCTATATCCATCCACCCAACCATCCTTCCTATATCCATCCACCCAACCATCCTTCCTTCATCCATCCATCCACCCAACCATCCTTCAGTTATCCATCCATCCAGTCAACCATTCTTCATCCATCCATCCACCCAACCATCCTTCCTTCATCCATTCATCCACCCAACCATCCTTCCTTCATCCATCCATCCACCCAACCATCCTTCCTATATCCATCCACCCAACCATCCTACCTATATCCATCCACCCAACCATCCTTCCTATATCCATCCACCCAACCATCCTTCCTATATCCATCCACCCAACCATCCTTCCTTCATCCATCCATCCACCCAACCATCCTTCAGTTATCCATCCATCCAGTCAACCATCCTTCATCCATCCACCCAACCATCCTTCCTTCATCCATTCATCCACCCAACCATCCTTCCTTCATCCATCCATCCAACCATCCTTCCTATATCCATCCATCCACCCATCCTTCCTATATCCATCCACCCAACTATCCTTCCTATATCCATCCACCCAACTATCCTTCCTATATCCATCCACCCAACCATCCTTCCTTCATCCATTCATCCACCCAACCATCCTTCCTTCATCCATCCATCCACCCAACCATCCTTCCTATATCCATCCACCCAACCATCCTTCCTATATCCATCCACCCAACCATCCTTCCTATATCCATCCATTTACATTTACATTTACATTTAAGTCATTTAGCAGACGCTCTTATCCAGAGCGACTTACAAATTGGTGCATACACCTTATGACAACCAGTGGAACAGCCACTTGCATCTAAATCTTGTTGGGGGGTAAAGTGAGAAGGATTCCTTACCCTTACTTACCCTATCCTAGGTATTCCTTGAAGAGGTGGGGTTTCAGGTGTCTCCGGAAGGTGGTGATTGACTCCGCTGTCCTGGCGTCGTGAGGGAGTTTGTTCCACCATTGGGGGGCCAGAGCAGCGAACAGTTTTGACTGGGCTGAGCCATTCACCCAACTGTACTTCCTCAGTGGTAGGGAGGCAGAGCAGGCCAGAGGTGGATGAACGCAGTGCCCTTGTTTGGGTGTAGGGCCTGATCAGAGCCTGGAGGTACTGAGGTGCCGTTCCCCTCACAGCTCCTTGGCCATCACCATGGTCTTGTCCAGCGGATGCGAGCTTCAATCCAGATCCATCTGGGAAGCCAGTGGAGAGAGCGGAGGAGCCCAGGGGTGACGTGGAGAGAACTTGGGAAGGTTGAACACCCAGATCCCTTCCTATATCCATCCACCCAACCATCAGGCTGCGGCGTTCTGGATGAGTTGTAGGGGTTTAATGGCACAGGCAGGGAGCCCAGCCAACAGCGAGTTGCAGTAATCAAGACGGGAGATGACCAAGTGCCTGGATTAGGACCTGCGCCCATCTTCCTGTGTGAGGCATCCACCCAACCATCCTTCCTATATCCATCCACCCAACCATCCTTCCTTCATCCATCCACCATCCAACCATCCTTTTCAGTTATCCATCCATCCACCCAACCATCCTTCCTATATCCATCCACCCAACCATCAGTCCATCCCACCCAACCATCCTTCCTATATCCATCCACCCAACCATCCTTCCTTCATTATCCATCCATCCACCCAACCATCCTTCCTATATCCATCCACCCATCCATCCATCCTTCCTTCATCCATCCATCCACCCAACCATCCTTCAGTTATCCATCCATCCATCCATTCCTTCATCCATCCACCATCCTTCCTATATCCATCCACCCAACCATCCTTCCTTCCATCCATCCATCCATCCATCCACCCAACCATCCTTCCTATATCCATCCACCCAACCATCCTTCCCCTATATCCATCCATCCACCCAACCACCCTTCCTTCATCCATCCACCCATCCACCATCCTTCTTCATCCTTCCATCCACCCAACCATCCTTCCTATATCCATCCACCCAACCATCCTTCCTTCATCCATCCATCCACCCAGCCATCCTTCAGTTATCCATCCATCCAACCATTCTTCATCCACCATCCGTCGCAACCATCTTCCTATATTCATCACCCAACCATCCTTCCCTTCATCCATCCATCCACCCAACCATCCTTTGTATCCATCACCCAACCATCCTTCCTATATCCATCCACCCAACCATCCTTCCTATATCCATCCACCCAACCATCCTTCCTATATCCATCCACCCAACCATCCTTCCTTCATCCATCCATCCACCCAACCATCCTTCAGTTATCCATCCATCCATCCTTCATCCATCCACCCAACCATCCTTCCTTCATCCATCCATCCACCCAACCATCCTTCCTTCATCCATCCATCCAACCATCCTTCCTATATCCATCCATCCACCCATCCTTCATATCCATCCACCCCAACTATCCTTCCTATATCCATCCAACTATTTCATATCCTCTACCCAACCATCCTTCATTCCATCCATCCATCCATCCACCCAACCATCCTTCCTATATCCATCCACCCAACCATCCATCCTTCCTATCCATCCACCCAACCATCCTTCCTATATCCATCCACCCAACCATCCTTCCATCCATCCATCCACCCAACCATCCTTCAGTATATCCATCCACCCAACCATCCTTCCTATATTCATCCACCCAACCATCCTTCCTTCATCCATCCATCCAACCATCCTTCCTTATCCATCCACCCATATCCATCCATCCTTCATCCATCCACCAAACCATCCTTCCTTCATCCATCCATCCACCCAACCGTTCCTTATCCTTCCTTCCATCCATCCCATCCACCTATCAACCATCCTTTTCTATATCCATCCATATCCGTCAACCATCCTTCCTTCATATCCAACCACCATCACCCTACCATCCTTCCTATCCATCCATCCATCCACCGTCGGCTTCCTAATCCAACCATCCTTCCTTCATCCATCCATCCCCAACCATCCTTCCTCCATCCCATCCTTCTATATCCATCCACCCAACCATCCTTCCTATATCCATCCATCACTTTCCAACCATCCTTCCTTCATCCCATCCATGACCCACCATCCTTCCTAACCCCAACCATCCTTCCTTCATCCATCCATCCACCCAACCATCCTTCAGTTATCCATCCATCCAGTATATCCATCCACCCATCCTTCCTTCATCCATCCATCCACCCAACCATCCTTCAGTTATCCATCCATCATCCCATCCTTCACCATCCACCCAACCATCCTTCCTATATCCATCCACCCAACCATCCTTCCACATCCATCCAACCATCATCCTTCCCCATCCATCCATCCTTCCTGTATCCATCCACCCAACCATCCTTCCTATATCCATCCACACAACCATCCTTCCTATATCCATCCACCCAACCATCCTTCCTATATCCATCCATCCTTCCTATATCCATCCACCCAACCATCCTTCATCCCCATCACCCAACCATCCTTCCTATATCCATCCACCCAACCATCCTTCCTGTATATCCATCCATCAATCCACCCAACCAACCATCCTTCCTTATCCATCCACCCAACCATCCTTCCTTCTATCCATCCACCCAACCATCCTTCCTTATCCATCCATCCACCCAACCATCTTCCTTCATCCATCCATCCTTCCTATATCCATCCAACCATCAGCTATCCATCCATCCATCCTTCCTTCATCCATCCACCCAACCATCCTTCCTATATCCATCCACCCAACCATCCTTCCTTCATCCATCCACCCAACCATCCTTCCTATATCCACCCACACAACCATCCTTCCTATATCCACCCACCCAACCATCCTTCCCATATCCATCCACCCACCCAACCATCTTCCTTCATCCATCCATCCATCCACCCAACCATCCTTCCTTCATCCATCCACTCAACCATCCTTCCATCATCCATCCATCCACCCAACCATCCTTCCTATATCCATCCACTCAACCATCCTTCATCCATCCAACCAACCAACCATCCTTCCTTCATCCATCCACCCCAACCATCCTTCCATCGTCCATCCACTCAAACATCGGCTTCCTTCATCCATCAACCAACCAACCTTCCTTCCTTCATCATCCACCCCAACCATCCTTTCTTCATCCATCCATCAGCTCAACCATCCTTCCATCATCCATCCATCCACCCAACCATCCTTCCTATATCCATCCATCTCAAACATCATCCATCCATCGTCCTTCCTTCCTTCATCCTTCCTTCCTTCATCCATCCACCCAACCATCCTTTCTTCATCCATCCATCCCACTCAACCATCCTTCCATCATCCATCCATCCAACCAACCAACCATCCCTTCCTTCGTCCATCCACCCATCCATCCTTCCATCATCCATCCACCCAACCGTCCTTCCATCATACAAGAAGTGGAAGAGAACTTGAACCAGGAACTCTGCAGTTCCAGATCATGTGACCTATGTTCTATTCCATAAAGATTGAGACCTCTTGTCAAGGTACTGTAGAGTTGTTCGACAGCGTTAAGCAGGACAGAACAGTAGATGGAAAGGACTGTGTCCCGAATGGCAGCCTATGCCCTATTTTATTGCGTTGCTTTTGCCATAGGGCCTCTGCTCAAAAGGAGTGCAACGTAGGGAATAATGTTCCATTTGGAATGCCTGAATTGTCTGACATCATGGCAGGATTCCATTCCTCATTGGCTCCAATGAGTTCACTCCCAGTTGGTTCTTTTCATTCCTCATTGGCTCCAATGAGTTCACTCCCAGTTGGTTCTTTTCATTCCTCATTGGCTCCAATGAGTTCACTCCCAGTTGGTTCTTTTCATTCCTCATTGGCTCCAATGAGTTCCTCCCAGTTGGTTCTTTTCATTCCTCATTGGCTCCAATGAGTTCACTCCCAGTTGGTTCTTTTCATTCCTCATTGGCTCCAATGAGTTCACTCCCAGTTGGTTCTTTTCATTCCTCATTGGCTCAATGAGTTCACTCCCAGTTGGTTCTTTTCATTCCTCATTGGCTCCAATGAGTTCATCCCAGTTGGTTCTTTTCATTCCTCATTGGCTCCAATGAGTTCACTCCCAGTTGGTTCTTTTCATTCCTCATTGGCTCCAATGAGTTCACTCCCAGTTGGTTCTTTTCATTCCTCATTGGCTCCAATGAGTTCACTCAGTTGGTTCTTTTCATTCCTCATTGGCTCAATGAGTTCACTCCAGTTGGTTCTTTTCATTCCTCATTGGCTCCAATGAGTTCACTCCCAGTTGGTTCTTTTCATTCCTCATTGGCTCAATGAGTTCACTCCCCAAAGTTGGTTCTTTTCATTCCTCATTGGCTCCAATGAGTTCACTCCCAGTTGGTTCTTTTCATTCCTCATTGGCTCCAATGAGTTCCTCCCGAAGTTGGTTCTTTTCATTCCTCATTGGCTCCAATGAGTTCACTCCCCGAGTTGGTTCTTTTCATTCCTCATTGGCTCCAATGAGTTCACTCCAGTTAGTTCTTTTCATTCCTCATTGGCTCCAATGAGTTCACTCCCAGTTGGTTCTTTTCATTCCTCATTGGCTCCAATGAGTTCACTCCCAGTTGGTTCTTTTCATTCCTCATTGGCTCCAATGCGTTCACTCCCAAAGTTGGTTCTTTTCATGTTCCTCCTTTAGCCTTGATCACAGACGCAGAGGGTGAATTCAAAGCGTGTCTGGAGTGTTTGACGAGAGGCAGGGACGTTGGGCCAAACCCGGCCACAGCCCCGCGGGAAACGGACACGAAGACGACGATGATGTGATTGTCGGGTGTTTTTTCACAGCCAGAGGAAACTCCCCATGGCAACGCCAACTGATGCTGACATTTGTTTTTATATCACACGCACACACACACACACACACGCACGCACGCACACACACACACACGCACACGCACACGCACGCACACACACACACACACACACACACACACACACACACACACACACACACACACACACACACACACACGCACACACGCACGCACACGCACACACACGCACACGCAGCACACGCAGGCACACGCAGGCACACGCAGGCAGGCAGACGCACACACACGCAGGCACGTGCACACAGGCACACACGCAGGCTCGCACACACACACACACACACACACACACACACACACACACACACACACACACACACACACACACACACACACACACACACACACACACACACACACACACACACACAAAGCTTGTGGTCTGCGTCTCCAGCCCCCGTGACATAATCTAGCAGCATTGTAAGACCATCAAAGACCATAACACCATCAAAGTCAACTGCATTATCTGTCCTGCTTTGAACAATTACACTCCATTATCCATAAGGACTGTCATGACTAGTTGGTCGTTGACAGAGAGAGTTGATCAGGGTGGTTGTTCGTCTTTTTTCCCTTTCTACATATTTATAGTGGTTTGTTTGAAGATAAAAGCAGTCGCTCGGTCACGGAGAAATAAACTTGAGTCAAAATTCTTAATCTTCATTCTGTAGCTGTTCTGAGATCTAGTCTGTATCCCAAATGGCACTATATAGTGCGTTACTTTTGACCAGAGACCCTATGGGTCCTGTTTAAAAGAAGTGCTTAGGGAATAGAGTGCCGTTTGGGAAGCCTTGATTCTACAGAACAGAGAAGAAGGAATCAGGAAGTCAACAACAGGAAGATGAGAGGAATCAGGAAGTCAACAACAGGAAGATTAGACACTTGGCTGACTGCCTGATGCACAACAACAATACCACTCGGATTTCATTACATCCATATTACAGTCTTATCACGCTTTATCATGGACTTCAGGTCTTTAGCTGGACTTCATGGAGATGTATCTGCATGTATTTGGGGCTCGCTCTGTTGATTACTGTCACAGCATCATTTGATAATCAATTGTGGCTTTCACAACAACCCAACAGGCCTCAACTATGACAGTGAATTACCTCTGTTGCTTGGCTGTAGCTCGATTGTACAGGTCGGGTGGGTTGTTGAACGGGTTCGATTTAGTGGCCTGCATCCAGTAAGTCACACATCACATACCACCACTCTCTACCCCTCCTCCCATTCTCTCCCTCACTGCTCTCTACCCCTCCTCCCCATTCTCTCCTCACCACTCTCTACCCCTCCTCCATTCTCTCCCCTCACTGCTCTCTACCCCTCCTCCCCATTCTCTCCCTCACCCTCTCTACCCCTCCTCCCATTCTCTCCCTCACCACTCTCTACCCCTCCTCCCATTCTCTCCTCACCACTCTCTACCCCTCCTCCATTCTCTCCCTCACCACTCTCTACCTCCTCCCATTCTCTCCCTCACTGCTCTCTGCCTCATCATTCTCCCCCCACCACTCTCTACCCCTCCTCCCATTCTCTCCCTCACCACTCTCTGCCCCCTCCTCCCATTCTCTCCCTCACCCTCTCTACCCCTCCTCCCATTCTCTCCCTCACCACTCTCTACCCCCTCCTCCCATTCTCTCCCCACCACTCTCTACCCCTCCTCCCATTCTCTCCCCACACTCTCTACCCCTCCTCCCCATTCTCTCCCTCACCACTCTCTACCCCTCCTCCCATTCTCTCCCTCACCACTCTCTCTACCCCTCCTCCCATTCTCTCCCTCACCCTCTCTACCCCTCCTCCCCATTCTCTCCCCCACCACTCTCTGCCCTCCTCCCATTCTCTCCCCCACCACTCTCTACCCCTCCTCCCATTCTCTCCTCTCCACTCTCTACCCCTCCTCCCATTCTCTCCTCACACCTCTCCCTCCTCCCATTCTCTCCCCTCACCACTCTCTACCCCTTCTCCATTCTCTCCCTCACCACTCTCTACCCCTCCTCCCATTCTCTCCCTCTTTGCTCTCTCTCTCTCTCCTCTCCCCTCTCACTGCTCTCTCTCTCCTCTCTCCTCCTGCTCTCTCTCTACTCTCCCTCCTCATTGCTCTCTCTCTCCCTCTCTGGCTCTCTCTCTCCTCTCACTGCTCTCTCTCTCTCTCTCTCTCTCTCTCTCTCTCTCTCTCTCTCCTCTCTCTCTCTCTCTCTCTCTCTTTCCTCTCCCTCTCCTCTCTTTGCTCTCTCTCTCTCTCTCTCTCTCTCTCCCTCTCACTGCTCTCTCCCTCTCCCTCTCCTGCTCTCTCTCTCCTCTCCCTCTCCCTCCTCCCTGCTCTCTCCTCTCTCTCTCTCCTGCTCTCTCTCTCCCTCTCCCTCTCAGGCCTTCTCTCTCTCCCTCCTGCTCTCTCTCTCCCTCTCTCCCTCCTGCTCTCTCTCTCCCTCTCCCTCTCCTGCTCTCTCTCTCTCCCTCTCCCTCTCACTGCTCTCTCTCTCTCCCTCCCCTCTCCCTCTCACCCTCTCCCTCTCTCTCTCTCTCTCCCTCCCTCATTGCTCTCTCTCTCCCTCTCACTGCTCTCTCTCTCCCTCTCTCCCTCTTTCCTCTCTCTCTCCTCTCCCTCTCACTGCTCTCTCTCTCTCCCTCTCTCCCCTCTCTCCCTCTTTCTTTCTCTCTCTCCCTCACTGCTCTCTCTCCCTCTCTCTCCTCTCTCCCTCACTGCTCTCTCTCTCTCTCTCTCTCTCTCTCCTCTCTCTCTCTCTCTCTCTCTCTTTCTCCCCTCTCCTGCTCTCTCTCTCCCTCTCCCTCTCACTGCTCTCTCTCTCCCTCTCCCTCTCGCTGCCTCTCTCTCTCCCTCTCTCCCTCTCACTGCTCTCCCTCTCCCTCTCCCCTCTGCTCTGCTCTCTCTCTGCTCTCTCGCTGCTCTCTCTCTGCTCTCTCTCTCTCTCTCTCTCTCTCTCTCTCTCTCTCTCTCTCTCTCTCTCTCTCTCCTGCTCTCTCTCTCTCCTCTCTCTCTGCTCCTCTCTCTCTCCCTCTCCCTCTCTTCACTGCTCTCTCTCTCTCTCTCTCCCTCTCCTGCTCTCCCTCTCTCTCTCTCTCTCATTGCTCTCTCTCTCCCTCTCACTGCTCTCTCTCTCCCTCTCTCTCCCTCACTGCTCTCTCTGCCCTCTCCCTCTCCTGCTCTCTCTCTCTCTCTCTCTCCCTCTCTCTCTCTGCTCTCTCTCTCTCTCCCTCTCTCTCCTCTCTCTCCTCTCTCCACTCTCTCTCTCTCTCTCTCTCCCTCTCTCTGCTCTCTCTCCTCCTCTCTCTCTCCTGCTCTCTCTCTCCTCTCCCTCTCGCTGCTCTCTCTCTCTCTCCTCTCCTGCTCTCTCTCTCCCTCTCCTCTCTCTCTCTCCTCTCTCCTGCTCTCTCTCTCCTCTCCCTCACTGCTCTCTCTCTCTCTCTCTCCTCACTGCTCTCTCTCTCTCTCTCTCTGCTCTCTCTCTCTCTCTCTCTCTCTCTCCTCTCCCTCTCTCTGCTCTCTCTCTCTCCTCTCTCTCTCTCTGCTCTCTCTCTCCCTCTCCTCTCTCTTGCTCTCTCTCTCTCCCTCTCCTGCTCTTCTCTCTCTGCTCTCTCCTTCCCTCTCTTCTCTCTCTCTCCTCTCACACGCTCTCTCTCTCTCGCTCTTCTCTCTCTCTCTCTCTCTCTTCTCTGTCTCGCCCCTTCTCTCTCTGCTCTCTCCTCCTCTCCTCTGCTCTCTCTCTCTTCTTCCTGCTCTCTCTCCCTCCTCTCTCCTCTCCTCTCTGCTCCTCCTCCTCTTCCTCTGCTCTGCCTCTCTCTCTCCCTGCCTCTCTCCTCTGCCCTCTCTTCTCTCTCTCCCTCTCCCCCACTCTTCTCCCTCCTCTTCTTCTCTCT
>NW_026279998.1:0-3388 GCF_023373465.1 Oncorhynchus keta | reverse complement strand
TACAGGCTCTAACCAATAGTGCAAAAAAGGTGTTAGGTGAACAATAGATAAGTAAAGAAATAAAACAACAGTAAAAAGACAGGCTATATACAGTAGCGAGGCCATATACAGACACCGGTTAGTCAGGCTGATTGAGGTAGCATGTAGATATGGTTAAAGTGACTATGCATTTATGATGAACAGAGAGTAGCAGTAGCGTAATAGAGGGGTTGGCAGGTGGTGGGACACAATGCAGATAGCCCGGTTAGCCAATGTGCGGGAGCACTGGTTGGTCGGGCCAATTGAGGTAGTATGTAAAGTCGTGTCCAAAAGTTTTGAGAATGACACAAATATTAATTTTCACAAAGTCTGCTGCCTCAGTTTGGATGATGGCAATTTCCGTATACTCCAGTATGTTATGAAGAGTGATCAGATGAATTGCAATTAATTGCAAAGTCCGTCTTTGCCATGCAAATGAACTGAATCCCCCCCAAAAAAATCCACTGCATTTTAGCCCTGCCACAAGAGGACCAGCTAACATCATGTTAGTGATTCTATCATTAACACAGGTGTGAGTGTTGACGAGGACAAGGCTGGAGGACTTAAATGTAAATGTAAATCACTCTGTCATGCTGATTGAGTTTGAATAACAGACTGGAAGCTTCAAAAGGAGGGTGGTGCTTGTAATCATTGTTCTTCCTCTGTCAACCATTGCATTGCACGAAAAGTGCTTCAGAGGCAAGGATATTGCTGCCAGTATGATTGCACCTAAAATCAACCATTTATCAGATCATCAAGAACTTCAAGGAGAGTGGTTCTATTGTTGTGAAGAAGGCTTCGGGGCACCCAAGAAAGTCCAGCAAGAGCCAGGACTGTCTCCAGGACTGTCTCCTGTCTCCTGAATCTCCTAGTTGATTCAGCTGCGGGATCGGAGCACCACCAGTACAGAGCTTGCTCAGGAATGGCAGCAGACAGGTGTGAGTGCATCTGCACGCACAGTGAGGCAAAGACTTTTGGAGGACGGCCTGGTGTCAAGAAGGGCAGCAAAGAAACCACTTCTCTCCAGGAAAAACATCAGGGACAGATTGATATTCTGCAAAAGGTACAGGGATTGGACTGCTGAGGACTGGGGTAAAGTCATTTTCTCTGATGAATCCCCTTTCCGATTGTTTGGGGCATCCGGAAAAAAGCTTGTCCGGAGAAGACAAGTTGAGCACTACCATCAGTCCTGTGTCATGCCAACAGTAAAGCATCCTGAGACCATTCATGTGTGGGGTTGCTTCTCTGCCAAGGGAGTGGGCTCACTCAATTTTGCCTAAGAACACAGCCATGAATAAAGAATGGTACCAACACATCCTCAGAGAGCAACTTCTCCCAACCATCCAGGAACAGTTTGGTGACGAACAATGCCTTTTCCAGCATGATGGAGCACCTTGCCATCAGGAAAAAGTGATAACTAAGTGGCTCGGGGAACAAAACATCAATATTTTGGGTCCAAGGCCAGGAAACTCCCCAGACCTTAATCCCATTGAGAACTTGTGGTCATTCCTCAAGAGGCGGGTGGACAAACAAAAACACACAAGTTCTGACAAACTCCAAGCATTTATTATGCAAGAATGGGCTGCCATCAGTCAGGATGTGGCCCAGAAGTTAATTGACAGCATGCCAGGGCAGATTGCAGAGGTCTTGAAAAAGAAGGGTCAACACTGCAAATATTGACTCTTTGCATCAACTTGATGTAATTGTCAATAAAAGCCTTTGACACTTATGAAACGCTTGTAATTATATTTCAGTATTCCATAGTAACATCTGACAAAAATATCACAATGAAGCAGCAAACTTTGTGGAACTTAATATTTATGTGATTCTCAAAACTTTTGGCCATGACTGTACATGAATGTATAGTTAAAGTGACTATGCATATAAGATAAACAGAGAGTAGCAGCAGCATAAAAGAGGGGTTGGGGGGGGAACACAATGCAAATAGTCCGGGTAACCATTTGATTACCTGTTCAGGACTCTTTTGGCTTGGGGGTAAAAACTGTTGAGAAGCCTTTTTGTCCTAGACTTGGCACTCCGGTACCGCTTGCCATGCGATAGTAGAAAGAACAGTCTATGACTGGGGTGGCTGGGGTCTTTGAAAATGTTTAGGGCCTTCCTCGGACAACGCCTGGTGTAGAGGTCCTGGAAGGCAGGCAGCTGAGCCCCAGTGATGTACTGGGCCGTACGCATTACCCTCTGTAGTGCCTTGCGGTCAGAGGCCAAGCAATTGCCATACCCACTGTGATGCAACCATGCTCTCGATGTTGCAGCTGTAGAACCTTTTGAGGATCTGAGGACCCATGCCAAATCTTTTTAGTTTCCTGAGGGGGAATAGGCTTTGTTGTGCCCTCTTCACAACTGTCTAGGTGTGTTTGGACCATTATAGTTTGTTGTTGATACAAAGGAACTTGAAGCTCTCAACCTGCTCCACAACAGCCCCATCAATGAGAATGAGGGCGTGCTCGGTCCTCCTTTTCCTGTAGTCCACAATCATCTCCTTTGTCTTAGTTACGTTGAGGGATAGGTTGTTATTCTGGAACCACCCGGCCAGGTCTCTGATCTCCACCCATAGGCTGTCTCGTCATTGTCGGTGATCAGGCCTACCACTGTTGTGTCGTCTGCAAACTTAATGATGGTGTTGGAGTCGTGCCAGGCCATGCAGTCATGGGTGAACAGGGAGTACATTTAACATTTACATTTAAGTCATTTAGCAGACGCTCTTATCCAGAGCGACTTACAAATTGGTGCATTCACCTTATGACATCCAGTGGAACAGCCACTTTACAATAGTGCATCTAAATCTTTTAGGGGGGTGAGAAGGATTACCTATCCTAGGTATTCCTTAAAGAGGTGGGGTTTCAGGTGTCTCCGGAAGGTGGTGATTGACTCCGCTGTCCTGGCGTCGTGAGGGAGTTTGTTCCACCATTGGGGGGCCAGAGCAGCGAACAGTTTTGACTGGGCTGAGCGGGAACTGTACTTCCTCAGTGGTAGGGAGGCGAGCAGGCCAGAGGTGGATGAACGCAGTGCCCTTGTTTGGGTGTAGGGCCTGATCAGAGCCTGGAGGTACTGAGGTGCCGTTCCCCTCACAGCTCCGTAGGCAAGCACCATGGTCTTGTAGCGGATGCGAGCTTCAACTGGAAGCCAGTGGAGAGAGCGGAGGAGCGGGGTGACGTGGAGAGAACTTGGGAAGGTTGAACACCAGACGGGCTGCGGCGTTCTGGATGAGTTGTAGGGGTTTAATGGCACAGGCAGGGAGCCCAGCCAACAGCGAGTTGCAGTAATCCAGACGGGAGATGACAAGTGCCTGGATTAGGACCTGCGCCGCTTCCTGTGTGAGGCAGGGTCGTACTCTGCGGATGTTGTAGAG
>NW_026279997.1:0-4316 GCF_023373465.1 Oncorhynchus keta | reverse complement strand
CAAGCTGTTTTACAGTTCTTTACACTACAGGACCAGTAGCATGAAGACTGGACCAAGCTGTTTTACAGTTCTTACACTACAGGATAAGTAGATGAAGACTGACCAAGCTGTTTTACAGTTCTTTACACTACAGGACCAGTAGGTGAAGACTGGACCAAGCTGTTTTACAGTTCTTTACACTACAGGACAAGTAGATGAAGACTGGACCAAGCTGTTTTACAAGTTCTTTACACTACAGGATAAGTAGATGAAGACTAGACCAAGCTGTTTTACAGTTCTTTACACTACAGGACCAGTCATGGAAGACTGGACCAAGCTGTTTTACAGTTCTTTACACTACAGGACAAGTAGATGAAGACTGACCAAGCTGTTTTACAGTTCTTTACACTACAGGACCAGTAGATGAAGACTGGACCAAGCTGTTTTACAGTTCTTTACAGTACAGGACCAGTCATGGAAGACTGGACCAAGCTGTTTTACAGTTCTTTACAGTACAGGACCAGTCATGGAAGACTGGACCAAGCTGTTTTACAGTTCTTTACAGTACAGGACAAGTAGTTAAAGACTGGACCAAGCTGTTTTACAGTTCTTTACACTACAGGATAAGTAGATGAAGACTGGACCAAGCTGTTTTACAGTTCTTTACACTACAGGACAAGTAGATGAAGACTGAACAAGCTGTTTTACAGTTCTTACACTACAGGACAAGTAGATGAAGACTGGAACAAGCTGTTTTACAGTTCTTTACAGTACAGGACCAGTCATGGAAGACTGGACCAAGCTGTTTTACAGTTCTTTACACTACAGGACCAGTCATGTGAAGACTGGACCAAGCTGTTTTACAGTTCTTTACACTACAGGACAAGTAGATGAAGACTGGAACAAGATGTTTTACAGTTCTTTACAGTACAGGACCAGTCATGGAAGACTGGACTGCTGTTTTACAGTTCTTTACAGTACAGGACCAGTAGGTGAAGACTGGACCAAGCTGTTTTACAGTTCTTTACAGTACAGGACCAGTAGTTAAAGACTGGACCAAGCTGTTTTACAGTTCTTTACACTACAGGACAAGTAGATGAAGACTGGAACAAGCTGTTTTACAGTTATTTACACTACAGGACCAGTAGTTAAAGACTGGACCAAGCTGTGTTACAGTTCTTTACACTACAGGACCAGTAGTTAAAGACTGGACCAAGCTGTTTTACAGTTCTTTACAGTACAGGACCAGTAGTTGAAGACTGGAACAAGCTGTTTTACAGTTCTTTACACTACAGGACCAGTAGATGAAGACTGGACCAAGCTGTTTTACAGTTCTTTACACTACAGGACCAGTAGGTGAAGACTGGACCAAGCTGTTTTACAGTTCTTTACAGTACAGGACCAGTAGTTAAAGACTGGACCAAGCTGTTTTACAGTTCTTTACACTACAGGACAAGTAGTTGAAGACTGGACCAAGCTGTTTTACAGTTCTTTACACTACAGGACAAGTAGATGAAGACTGGAACAAGCTGTTTTACAGTTCTTTACACTACAGGACCAGTAGTTAAAGACTGGACTAAGCTGTTTTACAGTTCTTTACACTACAGGACAAGTAGTTAAAGACTGACCAAGCTGTTTTACAGTTCTTTACAGTACAGGACCAGTAGTTAAAGACTGGACCAAGCTGTTTTACAGTTCTTTACACTACAGGACAAGTAGATGAAGACTGGACCAAGCTGTTTTACAGTTCTTTATACTACAGGACCAGTAGGTGAAGACTGGACCAAGCTGTTTTACAGTTCTTTACAGTACAGGACCAGTAGGTGAAGACTGGACCAAGCTGTTTTACAGTTCTTTACAGTACAGGACCAGTACATTGAAGACTGGACCAAGCTGTTTTACAGTTCTTTACAGCTACAGGACCAGTCAGTTGAAGACTGGACCAAGCTGTTTTACAGTTCTTTACACTACAGGACCAGTAGTTGAAGACTGGACCAAGCTGTTTTACAGTTCTTTACAGTACAGGACCAGTAGGTGAAGACTGGACCAAGCTGTTTTACTAGTTCTTTACAGTAGTACAGGACCAGTAGTTGAATACTGGACCAAGCTGTTTTACAGTTCTTTACACTACAGGATAAGTAGATGAAGACTGGACCAAGCTGTTTTACAGTTCTTTACAGTACAGGACCAGTAGTTAAAGACTGGACCAAGCTGTTTTACAGTTCTTTACACTACAGGATAAGTAGATGAAGACTGGACCAAGCTGTTTTACAGTTCTTTACACTACAGGACCAGTAGTTAAAGACTGGACCAAGCTGTTTTACAGTTCTTTACACTACAGGACCAGTAGTTGAAGACTGGACCAAGCTGTTTTACAGTTCTTTACACTACAGGACCAGTAGTTAAAGACTGGACCAAGCTGTTTTACAGTTCTTTACACTACAGGACCAGTAGATGAAGACTGGACCAAGCTGTTTTACAGTTCTTTACACTACAGGACCAGTAGGTGAAGACTGGACCAAGCTGTTTTACAGTTCTTTACACTACAGGACCAGTCATTGAAGACTGGACCAAGCTGTTTTACAGTTCTTTACACTACAGGACCAGTAGTTGAAGAATGGACCAAGCTGTTTTACAGTTCTTTACACTACAGGACCAGTAGATGAAGACTGGACCAAGCTGTTTTACAGTTCTTTACACTACAGGACCAGTAGTTGAAGACTGACCAAGCTGTTTTACAGTTCTTTACACTACAGGACCAGTAGTTGAAGACTGGACCAAGCTGTTTTACAGTTCTTTACACTACAGGACCAGTAGTTGAAGACTGGACCAAGCTGTTTTACAGTTCTTTACACTACAGGACAAGTAGATGAAGACTGACCAAGCTGTTTTACAGTTCTTTACAGTACAGGACCAGTAGGTGAAGACTGGACCAAGCTGTTTTACAGTTCTTTACACTACAGGACCAGTCATGGAAGACTGGACCAAGCTGTTTTACAGTTCTTTACACTACAGGACCAGTAATGGAAGACTGGACCAAGCTGTTTTACAGTTCTTTACAGTACAGGACAAGTAGATGAAGACTGGACCAAGCTGTTTTACAGTTCTTTACAGTACAGGACCAGTAGTTGAAGACTGGACCAAGCTGTTTTACAGTTCTTTACACTACAGGACAAGTAGATGAAGACTGGACCAAGCTGTTTTACAGTTCTTTACACTACAGGACCAGTAGATGAAGACTGGACCAAGCTGTTTTACAGTTCTTTACACTACAGGACAAGTAGATGAAGACTGGACCAAGCTGTTTTACAGTTCTTTACACTACAGGACCAGTAGGTGAAGACTGGACCAAGCTGTTTTACAGTTCTTTACACTACAGGACCAGTAGATGAAGACTGGACCAAGCTGTTTTACAGTTCTTTACACTACAGGACCAGTAGTTGAAGACTGGACCAAGCTGTTTTACAGTTCTTTACACTACAGGACCAGTAGTTGAAGACTGGACCAAGCTGTTTTACAGTTCTTTACACTACAGGACCAGTAGTTGAAGACTGGACCAAGCTGTTTTACAGTTCTTTACACTACAGGACAAGTAGATGAAGACTGGACCAAGCTGTTTTACAGTTCTTTACACTACAGGACAAGTAGGTGAAGACTGGACCAAGCTGTTTTACAGTTCTTTACACTACAGGACCAGTAGTTGAAGACTGGACCAAGCTGTTTTACAGTTCTTTACACTACAGGACAAGTAGATGAAGACTGGACCAAGCTGTTTTACAGTTCTTTACACTACAGGACCAGTAGTTGAAGACTGGACCAAGCTGTTTTACAGTTCTTTACACTACAGGACCAGTAGATGAAGACTGGACCAAGCTGTTTTACAGTTCTTTACACTACAGGACCAGTAGGTGAAGACTGGACCAAGCTGTTTTACAGTTCTTTACAGTACAGGACCAGTAGTTGAAGACTGGACCAAGCTGTTTTACAGTTCTTTACAGTACAGGACCAGTAGGTGAAGACTGGATCAAGCTGTTTTACAGTTCTTTACACTACAGGACCAGTAGATGAAGACTGGACCAAGCTGTTTTACAGTTCTTTACACTACAGGACCAGTAGTTGAAGACTGGACCAAGCTGTTTTACAGTTCTTTACAGTACAGGACCAGTAGGTGAAGACTGGACCAAGCTGTTTTACAGTTCTTTACAGTACAGGACCAGTAGTTGAAGACTGGACCAAGCTGTTTTACAGTTCTTTACACTACAGGACCAGTTGTTGAAGACTGGATCAAGCTGTTTTACAGTTCTTTACACTACAGGACAAGTAGATGAAGACTGGAC
>NW_026279996.1:0-4017 GCF_023373465.1 Oncorhynchus keta | reverse complement strand
GTAAGAGACCTACCTACTACGTCTACCCCTGAGTCCAGGCTGTAAGAGACCTACCTACTACATCTACCCCTGAGTCCAGGCTGTAAGAGACCTACCTACTACGTCTACCCCTGAGTCCAGGCTGGAAGACAAGAGACCTACCTACTACGTCTACCCCTGAGTCCAGGCTGGAAGAGACCTACCTACTACGTCTACCCATGAGTCCAGGCTGGAAGACAAGCGACCTACCCACTACGTCTACCCCTAAGTCCAGGCTGGAAGAGACCTACCTACTACGTCTACCCCTGAGTCCAGGCTGGAAGACAAAATATCTACCTTCTACGTCTACCCCTGAGTCCGGGCTGGAAGAGACCTACCTACTACGTCTACCCATGAGTCCGGCTGGAATACAAGAGACGTAGTAGGTACATCTACCCCTGAGTCCAGGCTGGAAGACAAGAGACGTAGTAGGTAAGTCTACCCCTGAGTCCGGCTGGAAGACAAGAGACCTACCTACTACGTCTACCCCTGAGTCCGGCTGGAAGACAAGAGACCTACCTACTACATCTACCCCTGAGTCCGGCTGGAAGACAAGAGACCTACCTACTACGTCTACCCCTGAGTCCGGCTGGAAGACAAGAGACCTACCTACTACGTCTACCCCTGAGTCCAGGCTGGAAGACAAGAGACCTACCTACTACGTCTACCCCTGAGTCCAGGCTGGAAGAGACCTACCTACTACGTCTACCCCTGAGTCCAGGCTGGAAGACAAGAGACCTACCTACTACGTCTACCCCTGAGTCCAGGCTGTAAGAGACCTACCTACTACGTCTACCCCTGAGTCCAGGCTGTAAGAGACCTACCTACTACATCTACCCCTGAGTCCAGGCTGGAAGACAAGCGACCTACCTACTACGTCTACCCCTGAGTCCAGGCTGTAAGAGACCTACCTACTACGTCTACCCCTGAGTCCAGGCTGGAAGACAAGAGACCTACCTACTACGTCTACCCTGAGTCCAGGCTGGAAGAGACCTACCTACTACGTCTACCCCTGAGTCCAGGCTGGAAGACAAGAGACCTACCTACTACGTCTACCCCTGAGTCCAGGCTGTAAGAGACCTACCTACTACGTCTACCCCTGAGTCCAGGCTGTAAGAGACCTACCTACTACATCTACCCCTGAGTCCAGGCTGGAAGACAAAATATCTACCTTCTACGTCTACCCCTGAGTCCGGGCTGGAAGAGACCTACCTACTACGTCTACCCATGAGTACAGGCCGGAAGATAAGAGACCTACCTACTACGTATACCCCTGAGTCCAGGCTGTAAGAGACCTACCTACTACGTCTACCCCTGAGTCCAGGCTGGAAGACAAGAGACGTAGTAGGTAAGTCTACCCCTGAGTCCGGCTGGAAGACAAAATATCTACCTTCTACGTCTACCCCTGAGTCCAGGCTGGAAGACAAGCGACCTACCTACTACGTCTACCCCTGAGTCCAGGCTGGAAGAGACCTCACCTACTACGTCTACCCCTGAGTCCAGGCTGGAAGACAAAATATCTACCTTCTACGTCTACCCCTGAGTCCGGGCTGGAAGAGACCTACCTACTACGTCTACCCTGAGTCCAGGCTGGAAGACAAGAGGCGTAGTAGGTAAGTCTACCCCTGAGTCCGGCTGGAAGACAAGAGGCGTAGTAGGTACGTCTACCCCTGAGTCCAGGCTGGAAGACAAGAGACGTAGTAGGTAAGTCTACCCTGAGTCCGGCTGGAAGACAAGAGACCTACCTACTACGTCTACCCCTGAGTCCGGCTGGAAGACAAGAGACCTACCTACTACGTCTACCCCTGAGTCCAGGCTGGAAGACAAGAGACCTACCTACTACATCTACCCCTGAGTCCAGGCTGGAAGAGACCTACCTACTACGTCTACCCCTGAGTCCAGGCTGGAAGACAAGAGACCTACCTACTACGTCTACCCCTGAGTCCAGGCTGTAAGAGACCTACCTACTACGTCTACCCCTGAGTCCAGGCTGTAAGAGACCTACCTACTACATCTACCCCTGAGTCCAGGCTGGAAGACAAGCGACCTACCTACTACGTCTACCCCTAAGTCCAGGCTGGAAGAGACCTACCTACTACGTCTACCCCTGAGTCCAGGCTGGAAGACAAGAGACCTACCTACTACGTCTACCCCTGAGTCCAGGCTGGAAGAGACCTACCTACTACGTCTACCCATGAGTACAGGCCGGAAGATAAGAGACCTACCTACTACGTATACCCCTGAGTCCAGGCTGTAAGAGACCTACCTACTACGTCTACCCCTGAGTCCAGGCTGTAAGAGACCTACCTACTACATCTACCCCTGAGTCCAGGCTGGAAGACAAGCGACCTACCTACTACGTCTACCCCTGAGTCCAGGCTGGAAGAGACCTACCTACTACGTCTACCCCTGAGTCCAGGCTGGAAGACAAGAGACCTACCTACTACGTCTACCCCTGAGTCCAGGCTGGAAGACAAAGTATCTACCTACTACGTCTACCCCTGAGTCCAGGCTGGAAGACAAGCGACCTACCTACTACGTCTACCCCTGAGTCCAGGCTGGAAGAGACCTACCTACTACGTCTACCCCTGAGTCCAGGCTGGAAGACAAAATATCTACCTTCTACGTCTACCCTGAGTCCGGGCTGGAAGAGACCTACCTACTACGTCTGCCCCTGAGTCCAGGCTGGAAGACAAGAGACGTAGTAGGTAAGTCTACCCCTGAGTCCGGCTGGAAGACAAGAGGCGTAGTAGGTACGTCTACCCCTGAGTCCAGGCTGGAAGACAAGAGACGTAGTAGGTAAGTCTACCCCTGAGTCCGGCTGGAAGACAAGAGACCTACCTACTACGTCTACCCTGAGTCCGGCTGGAAGACAAGAGACCTACCTACTACTCTACCCCTGAGTCCAGGCTGGAAGACAAGAGACCTACCTACTACATCTACCCCTGAGTCCAGGCTGTAAGAGACCTACCTACTACGTCTACCCCTGAGTCCAGGCTGGAAGACAAGAGACCTACCTACTACGTCTACCCCTGAGTCCAGGCTGGAAGACAAGAGACGTAGTAGGTAAGTCTACCCCTGAGTCCGGCTGGAAAACAAGAGACGTAGTAGGTACGTCTACCCCTGAGTCCAGGCTGGAAGACAAGAGACGTATTAGGTAAGTCTACCCCTGAGTCCAGGCTGGAAGACAATAGACCTACCTACTACGTCTACCCCTGAGTCCAGGCTGGAAGAGACCAACGTGTGTTACATAAATAGATATGAGAGTTGATCAAAACTGGACTTGAGGTAAATGTGTGTAAACTCTCTCGTTACGGACAGACACAACAACTCTCTCGTTACGGACAGCCACAGCAACTCTCTCTCTCTCTCTCTCGTTACAGACAGACACAACAACTCTCTCTCTCATTACGGACAGACACAACAACTCTCTCTCTCTCTCTCTCGTTACAGACAGACACAACAACTCTCTCTCGTTACAGACAGACACAGCAACTCTCTCTCTCTCTCGTTACAGACAGACACAACAACTCTCTCTCTCTCGTTACAGACAGACACAACAACTCTCTCTCTCGTTACGGACAGACACAACAACTCTCTCTCTCTCTCTCGTTACAGACAGACACAGCATCTCTCTCTCTCTCGTTACAGACAGACACAGCAACTCTCTCTCTCTCTCTCGTTACAGACAGACACAGCAACTCTCTCTCTCTCGTTACAGACAGACACAGCAACTCTCTCTCTCTCGTTACAGACAGACACAGCAACTCTCTCTCTCTCGTTACAGACAGACACAACAACTCTCTGTCTCTCGTTACAGACAGACAGCAACTCCTCTCTCTCTCGTTACGGACAGACACAGCAACTCTCTCTCTCTCTGTTACGGACAGACACAGCAACTCTCTCTCTCTCTCGTTACAGACAGACAGAGCAACTCTCATTACGGACAGACACAGCAACTCTCTCTCTCTCTCGTTACGGACAGACACAGAAACTCTC
>NW_026279995.1:0-5793 GCF_023373465.1 Oncorhynchus keta | reverse complement strand
GGCGCCCGAAAAAACGTCATCCCGCTCTGTAAACTCATTCCGTACTACCTCTCATTAGGGAGACGACCGCAGAACGAGTCTAGTGAAACAGACCGTATTCTAACCACTCTGTTCACACGGTTTTAGCGCAACTCCAAACACCAGGCCAACAGCCCAGAAGAGTTATCAGACCGAACAGTTAAAAGATCATCCGTGAATCCGTCCTAATGGAGCTTTCTGAATGTGGGTTAGTGAAAAAATATATTAGATTTGGAGGCAGGGAATTGTTTGAATTTTACATGTTGATATTATTGTAATATTAAACAGGAGTTATATGTTTTTAAACCGGGGACAACGATTTTTGAATGACTTCGGAAGAACAGATGAAACAGATGCTATTCTACGGGTTTGTACTAACGGCCTTATCCTAACTCCAAACACCAGGCAGCAGTCCCAGAACAGATAAAACGATAAACCCTGACACTGGGTATGATAACTCTGACTTGGTACGTCTAATGATTATTGTAGATGTTAACAACCGAGGAGTTTACAGTAGGTCAAACAGCTGTATAAAGGCAAAGAGAGCAACAAATTTACCTACGTGACCTCAACGACGGACAGCCTACTTTATAATAGAGAATGCAGGGATGTGTACTGAACATGTACCCATTACAAAACAAAATGATCTACGGTCAAATGCATCTAAAGTTTTTTATGAAGTGGTCGCTGCATTCATTTAAATTATTTCAACATAGTCTAGAACCAGTAAGAACATAGATTGAATGATCTGCTTTGTGCTATTGAGCAAGAGGCCTGACCCATTTATATGTAAGAATCAACATTTTTTAATATTCAGCTTCTTAATGAACTAACTCATCAATATGTTTGTTTTAAGTCAGCTTAACATCTATACTAGTACAACATACTTGGTACATACACTTCAATCATTAGAATAATTTTCGTACACTCGAGAAAACCCCTTTTTGCATCTTCAATAGTTGTCACAATGTGTTTTGTGTGCTCCTAGAGGAAAACCTGGTTCAGTCTGCTTTCCAACAGATACTGGGAGACACATTAACCTTTCAGCAGGACAATAAGCAAAACACAAGGCCAAATATACACTGGAGTTTCTTACCAAGATGACATGGAATGTTCCTTAGTGACCTCGTTACAGTTTGGACTTAAATCTGCATGAATGTCTATGGCAAGACTTTAAAAATGTCTGTCTAGCAATGATCAACAACCAATTTACAGAGCTTAAAGACTTATAAAAAGAATCATGTGCAAATATTGTACAATTCATGTGTGTAAAGCTCTTAGAGACAGAGTCACAGCTGTAATCACTACCGGAGGTGATTCTAACATGTATTGACTCAGGGGGTGTGAACAGTACCATTCAAAAGTTTGGACACACCTACTCATTGAAGGGTTTTTTACATTTACATTTACATTTAAGTCATTTAGCAGACGCTCTTATCCAGAGCGACTTACAAATTGGTGCATACACCTTATGACAACCAGTGGAACAGCCACTTGCATCTAAATCTTGTTGGGGAGAAGGGGGGTGAGAAGGATTACTTACCCTTACTACCCTATCCTAGGTATTCCTTGAAGAGGTGGGGTTTCAGGTGTCTCCGGAAGGTGGTGATTGACTCCGCTGTCCTGGCGTCGTGAGGAGTTTGTTCCACCATTGGGGGGCCAGAGCAGCGAACAGTTTTGACTGGGCTGAGCGGGAACTGTACTTCCTCAGTGGTAGGGAGGCGAGCAGGCCAGAGGTGGATGAACGCAGTGCCCTTGTTTGGGTGTAGGGCCTGATCAGAGCCTGGAGGGTACTGAGGTGCCGTTCCCCTCACAGCTCCGTGAGGCGAGCACCATGGTCTTGTAGCGGATGCGAGCTTCAACTGGAAGCCAGTGGAGAGAGCGGAGGAGCGGGGTGACGTGAGAGAACTTGGGAAGGTTGAACACCAGACGGGCTGCGGCGTTCTGGATGAGTTGTAGGGGTTTAATGGCACAGGCAGGGAGCCCAGCCAACAGCGAGTTGCAGTAATCAAGACGGGAGATGACAAGTGCCTGGATTAGGACCTGCGCCGCTTCCTGTGTGAGGCAGGGTCGTACTCTGCGGATGTTGTAGAGCATGAACCTACAGGAACGGGACACCGCCTTGATGTTAGTTGAGAACGTCAGGGTGTTGTCCAGGATCACGCCAAGGTTCTTAGCGCTCTGGGAGGAGGACACAATGGAGTTGTCAACCGTGATGGCGAGATCATGGAACGGGCAGTCCTTCCCGGGAGGAAGAGGAGCTCCGTCTTGCTGAGGTTCAGCTTGAGGTGGTGATCCGTCATCCACACTGTATGTCTGCCAGACATGCAGAGATGCGATTCGCCACCTGGTCATCAGAAGGGGGAAAGGAGAAGATTAATTGTGTGTCGTCTGCATAGCAATGATAGGAGAGACCATGTGAGGTTATGACAGAGCCAAGTGACTTGGTGTATAGCGAGAATAAGAGAGGGCCTAGAACAGAGCCCTGGGGGACACCAGTGGTGAGAGCGTGGTGAGGAGAGACAGATTCTCGCCACGCCACCTGGTAGGAGCGACCTGTCAGGTAGGACGCAATCAAGCGTGGGCCGCGCGAGGGAGATGCCCAACTCGGAGAGGGTGGAGAGGAGGATCTGATGGTTCACAGTATCGAAGGCAGCCGATAGGTCTAGAAGGATGAGAGAGCAGAGGAGAGAGAGTTACTTTAGCAGTGCGGAGCGCCTCCGTGATACAGAGAAGAGCAGTCTCAGTTGAATGACTAGTCTTGAAACCTGACTGATTTGGATCAAGAAGGTCATTCTGAGAGAGATAGCGGTAGAGCTGGCCAAGGACGGCACGCTCAAGAGTTTTGGAGAGAAAAGAGAGAAGGGATACTGGTCTGTAGTTGTTGACATCGGAGGGATCGAAAGTGTAGGTTTCAGAAGGGGTGCAACTCTCGCTCTCTTGAAGACGGAGGGACGTAATAGCCAGCGGTCAGGGATGAGTTGATGAGCGAGGTAAGGTAAGGGAGAAGGTCTCGGAAATGGTCTGGAGAAGAGAGGAGGGGATAGGGTCAAGCGGGCAGGTTGTTGGGCGGCCGGCCGTCACAAGACGCGAGATTTCATCTGGAGAGAGAGGGGAGAAAGAGGTCAGAGCATAGGGTAGGGCAGTGTGAGCAGAACCAGCGGTGTCGTTTGACTTAGCAAACGAGGATCGGATGTCATCGACCTTCTTTTCAAAATGGTTGACGAAGTCATCTGCAGAGAGGGGAGGAGGGAGGGGGGGAGGATTCAGGAGGGAGGAGAAGGTGGCAAAGAGCTTCCTAGGGTTAGAGGCAGATGCTTGGAATTTAGAATGGTAGAAAGTGGCTTTAGCAGCAGAGACAGAGGAGGAAAATGTAGAGAGGAGGGAGTGAAAGGATGCCAGGTCCGCAGGGAGGCGAAGTTTTCCTCCATTTCCGCCGGCTGCCCGGAGCCCTGTTCTGTGAGCTCGCAATGAGTCGTCGAGCCACGGAGCGGGAGGGGAGGACCGAGCCGGCCTGGAGGATAGGGGACATAGGGAGTCAAAGGATGCAGTAAGGGAGGAGAGGAGGGTTGAGGAGGCAGAATCAGGAGATAGGTTGGAGAAAGTTTGAGCAGAGGGAAGAGAAGATAGGATGGAAGAGGAGAGAGTAGCGGGGAGAGAGAGCGAAGATTGGGACGGCGCGATACCATCCGAGTAGGGGCAGTGTGGGAAGTGTTGGATGAGAGCGAGAGGGAAAAGGATACAAGGTAGTGGTCGGAGACTTGGAGGGGAGTTGCAATGAGGTTAGTGGAAGAACAGCATCTAGTAAAGATGAGGTCAAGCGTATTGCCTGCCTTGTGAGTAGGGGGAGGGTGAGAGGGTGAGGTCAAAAGAGGAGAGGAGTGGAAAGAAGGAGGCAGAGAGGAATGAGTCAAAGGTAGACGTGGGGAGGTTAAAGTCGCCCAGAACTGTGAGAGGTGAGCCGTCCTCAGGAAAGGAGCTTATCAAGGCATCAAGCTCATTGATGAACTCTCCGAGGGAACCTGGAGGGCGATAAATGATAAGGATGTTAAGCTTGAAAGGGCTGGTAACTGTGACAGCATGGAATTCAAAGGAGGCAATAGACAGATGGGTAAGGGGAGAAAGAGAGAAAGACCACTTGGGAGAGATGAGGATCCTGGTGCCACCACCCCGCTGACCAGAAGCTCTCGGGTGTGCGAGAACACGTGGGCGGACGAGGAGAGAGCAGTAGGAGTAGCAGTGTTATCTGTGGTGATCCATGTTTCCGTCAGTGCCAAGAAGTCAAGGGACTGGAGGGAGGCATAGGCTGAGATGAACTCTGCCTTGTTGGCCGCAGATTGGCAGTTCCAGAGGCTACCAGAGACCTGAACTCCACGTGGGTCGTACGCGCTGGGACCACCAGGTTAGGTGGTCGCGGCCACGCGGTGTGGAGCGTTTGTATGGTCTGTGCAGAGAGGAGAGAACAGGGATAGACAGACACATAGTTGACAGGCTACAGAAAAGGCTACGCTAATGCAAGGAAATTGAATGACAAGCGGACTACACGTCTCGAATGTTCAGAAAGTTAAGCTTACGTAGCAAGAATCTTATTGACTAAAATGATTAAAATGATACAGTACTGCTAAAGTAGGCTAGCTGGCAGTAGCTGCGTTGTTGACACTACACTAATCAAGTCGTTCCGTTGAGTGTAATAATTCTACAGTGCTGCTATTCGGGGGCTAGCTGGCTAGCTAGCAGTGTTGTTTACGTTACGTTGAGTTAAAAGAACGACAATAGCTGGCTAGCTAACCTAGGGAATCGGTCTAGACTACACAATTATCTTTGAAACAAAGACGGCTATGCAGCTAGCCACGATCAAACAAATCAAACCGCTGCACTGCAATGAAACGAAAATGTGAAACCACCTGACCGTTTTTCTTTATTTGTACTTTTTTCTACATTGTAGAATAATAGTGAAGATATCAAAACTATGAAAGAACATATATGGAATCATGTAGTAACCAAAAAGTGTTTGACAAATGAAAATATATTTCTGATTTTAGATTCTTCAAAGTAGCCACCCTTTGCCTTGATGACACCTTTGCACACTCTTGTCATTCTCTCAACCAGCTTCGCCTGGAATGATTTTCCAACATTCTTGAAGGAGTTCCCACATATGCTGTGGTAGCCATGCTGGTTTTGTGTGCCTTGAATTCTAAATAAATCACAGACAGTGTCACCAGCAAAGCACCCCAAACAATCACACCTCCTCCTCCATGCTCTATGGTGGGGACCGCACATGTGGAGGTCATCCCTTCACCTTCTCTGCGTCTCACAAAGACACATCGGTTGGAACCAAAAATCTCAAATTTAGACTGATTTCCATAAATGTCCATTGCTCATGTTTCTTCGCACAAACTAGTCTCTTCTTCTTATTGGTGTCCTTTAGTAGTGATTTCTTTGCAGCAATTCGACCATGAAGGCCTGATTCATGCAGTCTCCTCTGAACAGTTGATGTTGAAATGTATGTTACTTGAACTCTGTGAAGCATTTATTTGGGTTGCAATCTGAGGTGCAGATAATTGTCGATTTCTGAGGACGATAACTCTAATGAACTTATCCTCTGCAGCAGAGGTAACTCTGGATCTTCCTTTCTTGTGGCGTCCTCATAAGAGACAGTTTCATCATAGCGCATGATGGTTTTGTGGCTGCCCTTGAAGAAACTTTCAAAGTTCTTTACATTTTCCGGATTGACTGACCTTCCTATAGTAAGATGGCACCGACAGATATGGCAGC